>NC_060125.1:389010886-389313916 GCF_021461395.2 Schistocerca americana
CCACTCCCCACAGTTAGATCCACCGCATGACAAATGTAATTACCAAAGTTAACAATTTGAACATTTAAATTAGATCAGGCAACTGTGTCTGTATGCGTATTGTTCTTCTGTGAACTTGCATCAACATTTCCTGAAATGGTGTAGTTGTGTGTGACAACAGTTGTTCGTTCTAGATTTACTGTCTCTAAGTAAATGAGAATTATAACGGTTTATTATTATTTGTAACAGAAATTCCGTATCTGTATGATTTTACACGTTTGAGTGGGCAAAAGCAAAACCAGTAACAGAAATGATGAAGAATAATGGGTTGCTAGGAAGCACAAATAGTGCAATGATACACCGGGGATCAACTGAGCATCAACCTGTCGTAAGCGGAAGCAATCGGGACGCAAAAACAGGAGCAGCACGTAAAATGGTTAGTTAACACTAGTTTTTACGGGCAGATATCTTAGGTGAAATCGGAGAATTAATTGTGCGATAAGGCAGTGACGGAACATAAATATAGAGCAACCCAGTGGGTATAAGCAGCTTGTGACATTTTTAGCGAAAAGTTTCATCACAGGGATGGTCAACCAAAAAACCCTTATCATCGAATATTAAGTTGTTAAAAGCGTGAGAAGATAAAAAATCAGTTTAGTTACAATGTGGAGTTTATTACAAGCCAGATGACCAAATTAAAGCGTGACGAAGCTAACAAAATTGTTCTGCTACTTCTTTCTTTTTCCTGGCCTGTAGTCTGTATGTCGGCATGTTAGTTTATTGGATTTAGCAGTGTTAGTGTAATTTGTGCTATCAAGCACATTGAAAATATGCATGGTGTAATGTGCAATTCAAACAATAGCCATCGTATTGCGATTCATCTGGATTTGTAGCCGTGGGTCTCAACGCAGTGTTCATCTACAACAGAACTTTCTCAACGGTCAATAAACGATCTTGATGAAACTTGACGGGTGTCTGCGTTTTACGATTATGCCTGTGTCATCGAACCCTTTGCGATCACCAGATGTTTCATGTCCTCGAGCATGACATTCAATACTTTTTTTCCATACTGATTCGATAATATCTTTTTGAAGCCCAAATTGTCCTTGCGGCAGCATCGAAATCTGGTAAACAAACGTATCACCAGGTCAAGAGATATCTGAAAGATGTTTTCTTTTCCAATTATGGAGAAGTATCTCTGTCACTAAATGAATTTTATCCGCAGTGGATGCTGCTGATCTCCGTAACTGTTCCTTTATAGAAAAATTTCCGATACCAGTCACAATAAAAGATTATTTATTTGTCACACGACCGGTTTCGGGTTTGTGCCCATCCTCTGGTGTTTATACATGTTTGTATGCAAACGCAGTATTTCACGAGTGCACGTTGTAATAGTGAAATATGCAGCTAAAGTTTATAAAACTGAAATATGGACTTGAAAATGATAACAAGTGTGTAGCTAAGTGGAAAAATGTCACTACAGCGTAATTATAATAATGATGCTCCATCTTTATTGATCTACAGCAATATAAACATGTACATGAATGTATAAACACCTGAGGATGGGCACAAGCCCGAAACTGGTCGTGTGACAAATATATAATCTATCCTAACATTGTTAGGTTGTCCGCCCCCGGGGTAGCTAAATGGTTAGCGTGACGGATTGTCAATCCTCTGTGCCCAGGTTCGATTCCCGGCTGGGTCGGGTAATTTTCTTCGCCCAGGGATTGGGTGTTATGCTACCATCATCCTATCACTTTCATCGACTGCAGGTCGCCGAAGTGGCGTCAAATTGAAAGACCGGCATTTTTGAAAGTCTCTTCGGGTTTGCTTTCGGGTGCTAAAATCAGCTTGACTCGATATTTCGGCACCGAAGAACGTTCAATTTTGGTGCGAGATAATACAGGGTTCCACGTCTTGCTAAGAGGAAACCCATTGTCTCTGTTGATTAATTTATCCGCCAAACTAATCTCAATCGCCTATTTCTAAGACACTGTTCCAAAAACCGGAAATGTTGGTAACTACCATAGTTTCATCAAATTTCATACTTTGTCCCTCATTTGAGCATGGTTCTGCTACTGCCGACTTTTCCGGCTGTTGTAGCCTCGTATGACTGCAATGTTCCACACACCTGTCGTGCACTGTGCGAATCGAACGGCCAATGTAAGCTTTCCCACATTGACACAGGATTTTGTAAACCCCGGGTTTCCTAAGCCCCAAATCATGTTTCACAGAGCCGAGAAGTTCCCTAATCTTAGAAGGTGGACGGAACACACTTTTAATGTTAAAATTCCTTCAAATTCGTCCAATCTTAAACAATAAGCCTCCAGCATAAGCAAGAAAGGCCACCGATCTATGTTCCTCTTCATGCACCTCCGGAGATGGCCCAAACTCCATAGCCCAACGAATCTGCTTCTCGGAGTATCCATTATCGTTAAAAACAGCCATCAAATGCGCAAGTTCTTGGGTTAAGCTGTCCGCATCGGAAATGGCATATGCTCTCCGTACCAAAGTCCTAAGGACGCCCCTGCGTTGGTGTGGTGGATGACAACTCTTAGGATGCAGATGTCAATCTGTGTGCGTCGGCTTTCGGTGAACACTGTGTCCCAAAGTAGCGACTGGTTTTTTTATAAACCATAACGTCTAAAAATGGAAGCATCCCATCATTTTCAACCTCCATAGTAAATCTGATACGGAGATGAAGACAGTTGAAGTGGTCCAAAAATCTATTAAGAGCATCACGTCCATGCGGCCAGACGAAAAAGGTATCATCCACATATCTCCAGAAGCACGTTGGTTGCAAAGCTGAAGTTCTCAGTGCCATATCCTCGAAGTCCTCCATAACTAAATTGGCGACTATGGGTGATAAAGGACTACCCATAGGCACTCCGTCATTCTGTTAAAAAATGTTACCGTTAAATAAAAAATACGTGGATGTCAGCACATGACGACAAAGCTTCACCAGCTCTTCATCCAGTTTTTCACTGATCAAACTAAGGGACTCTTCCAGAGGAACTCGTGTAAAAAGGGATACCACGTCGAAACTCACTAACACATCTGAAGGACTCAACTTCAAAGATCCCAATCGTCGAATAAAATCCACCGAACTGGCGATATGGTGTTCACACTTGCCAACAAATGGACTGAGAACAGATGATAAATACTTTACCAAGTTATAAGTGGGTGCACCCAAATTCCTAACAATAGGGCGTAGAGGAACCCCTTCCTTATGCAACTTAGGCAGACCATACAACCTAGGCGGAACGGCAGCACCAGGATGAAGTTTCTTATGCAAATCTTCCAACAACGGACACTTTTTCAACAGTGAAAGTGTCTTGCGCTTGATCCTTTCTGTGGGGTCACTAGATAGTCTTCTGAACGCTGAGGAGAAAGATAGTTATGAACTACAAATCAGAGTAAGTACAACAGAATAATTACAGGGTGACTCAGAAAAATAATTATCTAAGAAGTATTAGCTTTTAATGAGCAAATCAGGTGTATTTGAAATTCAAAACAAAGTTACATACTACACAGAGATTACGAATGGAATGATCATTGTTGTGCCGTTGACTCACTATTGGTATTTCCCTGCTATCCACTATCACATCACACCACCTTGATTTTGATGAAACGACCTTTAAACTCTTTACAAGAACACCCATCTCGCTTTTGATAAGACAATGTGATTTATGATGTGTGAACAGTAAAAGCCAAAGTCCTACTCTTATCTAGATGGAGAAAAGCAGTCGGATAAACACCTCTTCGGGTTCAATGGCGTGACTCGTGCGCCATAACTAAGGTCAGAGTCTCATTTCACCTATTTATAGATGAGAATTAATGCAACGCCCAAAGTTCTTTTAAGCTGCAGTAGCATTTACTCGTATGTTAACCTACAAGCTTTCAGTTGCACTTACCCTTATCGTGCAGGCTGTTGACAGCTGCGCCCTGTGTCTTTGCGAAATGCTTCGAAATACAAGAATGAACACCTATAGTATGTGTTCGTAGCTACCGAAATACTGCTATTAACTTTACTGCTATGAATACGGAACTATCGTTCCATGAATAGTTAGCTATTCCGTATTAACCCTTTAAGCGGCAAAAGGTTTTCTTTTCCAGGATAGCAAGGAAATACACATATGTACTCTTAGGAAATAGCAATAATAATCCTTCTCAATTTACTATGTATATTTAGGTATTCTGAGATATGAGTGAGGAATATTTATACCAATGAATCAGGAAAGAAACAATTACGCATTCGTAATTCCAGTTTTTGCCAGTGCAATATATATTTACCAGTGCTACTTAAAGGGTTAAAAAGGTGAATGCGGAGGCGTCCCTCCCTGCGGAGGCAAGTAGCTTTTCAAATGGTAATAATGATAATAAAACAGAAATTTCCCGCTGCTACATTTTTATTATAGAAACGCGCCAGCTTAGTAAGTTATTTCATGGGAAGAGTCAACCAGAGCAGTCTCTAATGCTAGAATACTACCTTTCACGAAAGACAATTGCCGGACTACGAGTAATTACACAAATGCAGACTACGTCTATGTATCTCCAAGACGCTAAGCTAACCACCATTAGAAAATGTCTTTGGTGGCTGAAACTGCTGTGGTGTTAAAAATAAAATTGCAGCTGGTGAAAAAATTTGTATCCCACAGTTCACTAAGTTAACGGATACTTTGACCACCACGTTCAACATGCAGGACGAAAAAGCAGACAAAAGTAACATATTATGCATAACTAATAACTACGCGGAATTATTGTGTGATTCTACTGATGCAATCACAGTAATAGTCATACCCATTAATTATTTTGAGTATGGAGCATGGGTGTCGCAGAAATTTTTCCAAGAAGAGGCACGATTCAAAACTTTTCAGTTTCAGTATAATTTATTCGGTGAGTTTGAAAACGTGTTGCCCAAAGAACTAAATTTGATAGATTGTTTGGTGCAGTGAACAAAAAGGTATGCATATTTCAATAGTAGGCCTAAATACAAAGAAAGTACTTCTTCTTGTGTTATTAATATGGATATGGATATCGAGTTTTTGACTCAGCTATCTGAAATTACATCGTCCTATGATCATATTGAGAGTATCCAAAGAGTTAAGAAAAAAAGTTATAAGATATCCATAAAAATTATTTTTTCGTGCTCTCATAATGTCAGTTTGAAACCGAAAATCTTGCTAAATATCGACAAAAATGCCACATTAATGTCCCTCAAAGAAGAGAAACATGAAATAAACTTTTAAAAAGGTTTATTTAACTTCGATACCTCCTGCAATACTTTGTTTTCTTACAGGACTTCACATTTGTGCAAATATGGAGTTGCTGTAGTACTTTAATTATGTCTACTTTTAGTGTCGGTTGATGTAACGGAAGTTTTGCAAAACGTTTCCTGAGAGCTACATTTACTTGGATTAGCTAGGTAAACTGTAACCCAGGTGCAATACACGACTAGACGAACGAGGGAATCCTCGAAACACGATCCTCAAGTTGGTTAGCAGAGTCAACTTTTAGAGGCGTAGAACTGGAACTAAAGTAATCCTTGTGTCTCATTTCGTCACATTATTATGCAGCATGCCAACTGGTATGAAGAATTAATAGCTTTGTGAGTGCATGTGGTGAAGTTTCACAATCTAGCCAATCCTAGAGACCACTATTTTTTCGTCCTTGAAATTCCACAACTCCTCCGCCCACTCCCCACCCTTCTTCTAACACAGAAAATGGTATTACATTCTTTCGAGAGGAGCGTTTTGGATTAAGTATCGATGCATACATCTACAATATAGCATGGCTTTGCTCATCCGAGAGTACTACAATAGCTCTGTTGTGTAAAACCGAATGCAGAGTCTGCACGCCATCACGGTTTTTCTTTCTCCACAGACAAATGGTAAACTACTGTTGTGATTCCATTACGCATCAAGGAGAGGTGGGTCCTTACGGTAAATGCAGCAGAAAAACTGACACGCGTACTGCTGCCGCGTTTATGCTTTGAGCTGGGCCAGAGTGGAAGACCAGCTAATTTCTGCAACTCGGTAAGAGCTGAAAGAGGAAACGACAGAGCAAAGATTGAAGACACTACTTCGGCACAGTACTGTAAAGCTTCTTATCGATCTCGTCTGCAGATCAGCGCCAAAACTGCAGCCGTACCAAGGAATCGGCATAATTTCCGTGAACGGAGTGATGACTAAGAAAAGTAAAGATGCAAAGTGACTGCTAGAACTGCAATTTATTGGAATCGCAGACAATGATTGCCAGAAACTCTAAAGAATTCTCTAATGAATAAAAATCCATTGTCCAGATGCAGTAGGGAACAAGTGCCACATCGAATCCCCGCCACCCCCTCCCCTCCTTCGTTGCGGATGCTTATGGTATGGAGTAATTAAAAAGTGCAACGAAAACATGAAACTAATCGTAGGAAAGGCAGATGTGAGACAGACTCATTGTAAGACTTCCCTCGGATCCACTGTCGAAGGAGGTAGCTTATAAAACAGCCGTTCGGCCATTGACAGTCTTGAACACCTACCAGATAGAATTCAACTTTCCCTCTTCTTGCTGAAATGTTTCTGCTTACGCAAATCATTTACAAAGCATCTCCCAATCTTCTCTTTTCTCCCACACTTTTTCATTCAGCATTTCGTCCCGTTGCAGTTCTCTCCGAATCACTTCATCCTTCACCTCTTCTCTCCATCTTATAAGAGTTCTTCTAATTGATCTGCTTCCAGATTCTGTCCCTTCCTGAGCACTTCCTGATAGTCCTTCTTTTGCGATTCTTTTCACGTGGTCAAAACATTTCAGCCTTTTTCTCTACACAGGTTCATTTCAGCGAGTGATCTGAAGCGTGTTTCGTATTGTTTCACTTCCTGCTGTTTCCTTTCTTGCCTTATCTAGAATCCTGTTGCTTGTATTCTATTCTGATCTCTCCTTGTCGAGGTTCAACGTTCTGATCCTTAGTTCAAAACTTGTAGAGCGTACTTCCTAGGTATTTGAAAGCATCTACTTCTTTAATATATTTTTATTGCAACTTACATCCTTCATTTGTTTAATTTTACCTTCTGATTTTCATCACCTCTCTTTTCTTAAGCTTATTTCCGTGCCCGCTTCTTCAATTACCCTCTGCCAGGTATTTAGTTGATCTTCCAGTTTCTGTTGCCTTGGAATATCATCAGATCGTCTGCTACAGTTTTCATATTATTTGTTGTTCATCCCTGCCGAAATTTCCATATATTTCGAAATACTGGAGATCGCTGGTGAGAGCGCACTTCTTTGTCAAACCCCTCTTTTTTTCTAAGCCATTCTGGATTTTGGCCATATAATACAACGCAATTCAGGTATTTGTTATATGTGTTTCCAATTCTGAGTTGCATTCCTTCTGACAGTTTGCAGTCTAGTCAGACCTGACCGTATCTTTTCCCTTCTGTGTAAGCCTTCTGTATTTCTACTATGTCTTTCCTAAGTCAAATTTATTTTCAATTACCAGACATGAATGATAAAAGAAATACATCGAGTCCAAAGAAGAGTGTAGCGTTTCTTCACAGGTTACTTTAGTAAGAGTGAAAGCGTCACGGGCATGCCCATACAAGTCGTGTGGTATATGTTCCATGAGGGACGTTGAGGTTTGTCATTAAAATTTCGAAAGCGTACGTTTCGGGGGAAAGACCATGAAGAAAAAATTTGGTTCGAGCTCAGACGGATGCCTACCAGCAATTGTTCTTCCCCGCACTATTCAGACGTGGAACCGGCAGATTAGGAAGTAACAGTGGTCCACGAAGTACCCTCCGCCACTCATCATAAAGTGGCCTGCGCAGTACTCATGTAGAAGTAAAGGCAGATGTAGGAAATACTGAGAATTCCGATAGTAAAGCCTCCCCGTTGTGTGGCGGATGGCACTTCCTGTTTCCCCTCACTTCTGCTGTAAGCAGGCTGTTTAGGTTTTTATGTTGATGATGCCACGTAGTGCTCTGTATGAAAATCGCTGACTGCGCTATGTGCAGGCTGTGGCTGGTTGGACTCATTGTTGGAATATTCGCTAGTGAAATGGATGAAATGGGCTGTTGGATGTAAATAGCGCGTAGCGTTGGGCAGTTGGAGGTGAGCCGCCAGCAGTGATGAATGTGGGGAGAGAGATGCCAGAGTTTCGTGTGTCCATCAGAAAAAGGAAATTTGTCAAAATAGATGTCAGTAATGACTTTTGAATACTATTAAGGTAAATACATTGTTTGTTCGCTATCATAATCTTTCATTTGCTAACTATATGCCTATCAGTAGTTATTGCCTTCAGAAGTTATTTAGATGGTGTACTGACGCTCGCTATACTGCAGTAGTTCAAGTAACGAAGAGTTTTGTGAGGTAAGTGATTTATGAATGGTACAGGTTATTGTTTGTCAGGGCTATTCTTTTGTAGGGATTACTGAAAGTCAGACTGCTTTGCGCTAAAATATTGTGTGTCAGTTTAGTGATGATCAGAATAACCAAAGAGAAAACTGTCTGAGTACGTTCAGTTTTACGCAGCTGTTTCAGTATCAAATAACGCAGAAGTTTACCAGCACAGTCTTTCTTTACATTCAAAGGGGAAGTTTCACTGCTCCACAAACAGTTAGTACCGTGTTCGAACACGAGTAGAACTGTCTGGGAAATCTCAGATTCTGCTCGATATGCTGCTCGGCCTACGATCTAGTGACATTTGTTAGTACTATCAGAACGGCCTGTCTTAGTGTTTTTAATGACATGGATTTTAATAATAAAAATAACTGGACTGATATGTCTTCTAGGTGCAGGTGATGCTTAACAACGATAACGAATAAATAAATAAAACACTGAAATCATAATTTTATCCCATTCTCGTCCTGAAATCTAATGACATCCGATGGTACTGTCTCCAAGACGAGTATTGCCACTGTAATTCATTCTTTTATTGCTTTATTACAGTGTATTTCGTTTGTTTAATTTTCTTGGCTGTTGCATCTGAATGTTGCAGTCTTATTATCAATCTGATAAAATATCTGGTAACGTTATTATTTGTTATTCTAATGTTCGAACAGGCATGAACTGGTCATTTGTAACCTACTTAGTAAGAATTCCCCGTCTCTCATAAACAAATACAATATTATATTAGGTTCAGTCGAACAATATTTTCTGAAGCACAACGTTTTCCGCTTTGTTTGTTACCTTTTCTTACAAATGAGCTAAATGTTTATATATCCATTCATACCGGTGTTGTATGACAACTCCTATTGTACATTTGTCAAACATTATAGGAGTTTGAGCAGTTCTAGGATTAAATGCTGTTTCTTCCGGTGTTTCATGAAATTACCGGATGTACGGCAGAGCCGCAATAGGGCCTCCCATATCCCTTTCCAGCCCGTCCTTTGTCTCTTCTAAAATGATAGTGTGGAAACGCAGAAATAAATAGGATTTTGTCGTTCTTCCGACTGCATAAATAACAAAATTCCTTTTGGTAATGATAGATGGCGAACTGAATTTATGCACGTACTGCTCTGGATGGAATAAAATGTATGTCTTTGCACGTGACAAAACAGAAAAGAAAAGAAGGGATTCTTTCTTATCGAAACTGTGGAGAAAATTAACTACGTCTACATGAAAAGAGATGTTTGCTTCTCGTTAAATGAAAGAAATCCTTTGTTGCTATAGATGCGTCTTCCGAATGACTGAAAGTAAATCTTCTTTTTTTAAGAAGTATCTTTGATCCATGTACTTGTTCTTCCTTTGTTGCCGACTTCTATTGTTAGTTTCACCCTTACATGAAGCAGCTACAGCATTGCAAGAGATTCTTCGATAGTGTCCACTTTCACATTTCCCGGTGATTGTCGTCCTTCGCAATCTGAAAATATTCCCATTCATTGTAGGACACATATTCGGACATTCTAGCATCGAGGTTGTCAATAATATATGTGCAGCGAGGGCGCACGGATAGCGGCGGTAGCAGAGTGCAGTGTCACTGTGAATCACCTGTTGCGTGGCGTCTGGCGCAGTCCAAAGTCCTGCCGCGCGCAGCCTTCAAAAGCCCCGGCGCGCATCGCTGGTCTCAGTCTACCGGTAAACCTCGCTGCTAACAACGTCCCCTCGACAGTTCCACGAGATGCTGGACGTGACGTCACTGCTTCTAACGGTCCTCGTGGTCGCAGTGTCTGCGAGTATCATCGCCAGGAAATGGCGTTGGAGCCAGCTCGAGAAGCTTCCTGGCAACGTAGCTCTGCCTTTCATAGGAACTTCCTACGTAGCGTTCCTCACGAAACGTGAAGGTAATTCGACGTTTTCACTCTTCTTTGGTTTCCATATACCTCTTCTATGACATCGTTGGGCAAGTGCGCGCAGAGAGCACTTCGTATTACACTCAGGTGACAAAAGTCATGCACATATACAGATGGCAGTAGTATCGCTTACACAAGGTATAAAAGGGCAGTGTATTGGTGGAGCTGTCATTTGTACTCAGATGAATTATGTGAAGAGGTGTCCGACGTGATTACGACCGCACGACGAGAATTGACAGACACTGAACGCGGATTAGTGCTTAGAGCTAGACGTATGGGAGATTCCATTTCGGAAATCGTTAGCGGTTCAATAACCCAGGTTTCACAGTTTAAGACTGTGCCGAGACTACCAAATTACAGGCATTTCGTCTCGACACGCATAACACAGTGGCCGACGACCTTCACTTAACGACCGAGAGCAGTGCTCTCTGCATAGAGTGAGCAGTGTTAACAAACAAGCAACACTGCGTGAAATTCCTGCAGAAATCAGTGTCGGACGTACGACGAACGTATCTGTTAGCACAACGTGGCAAAATCTGGCGTTAATGGGCTACAGTAGCAGACGACCGACGTGAGTGCCTTAGCTAACAGCACTACATTACCTGCAAAGTTCGGTTGTACCCTAGACGACTGAAAAACCGTGGCCAGGACAGATGAGTTTCGATTTCAGTTGATATGGGCTGATAGTAGAGTTAGAGTGTGGCGTAGTTGTTAGCAAGGCACTGTACAAACTTGTATTGGCCCCGTAATGTTGTCGGCTGTGTATACATTGAATGAACTGGATCCTCTGGTGCAACTAGACCGATCATTGACTGCTAATGGTTATATCAGGCTATTTGGATACCATTTACAACCATTAATGGACTTCATATTTCCAAACAACGACGTAATTTTTGTGTTTGACAATGCACCATGTCACCGGGCCACAATTGTTCGCTATTGGTTTGAAGAACATCCTGGAAAATTTGGGCGACGGGGCAACATGAATCCCAACCAACATTTATGGGACATATTTGAGAGATTACTTTGTGCTCAGAATACTGCACCGCCAACACTTGTGCAATTATGGACGGCTGTAGAGGCAGCATGGCTAAATGTTTCTGCATGGGACATCCAACAACTTGTTTAGTCCATGCTACGTCGAGTTGCTGCACTAGGGCGGCAAAAGGGGGTCCGACGTGATATTAGGAGACATTCCATGACTTTTGTCACCTCATTGTACTATTATTCATTTCCCCTTCCATTCTGGTTGCGAACTGACAAAGAAAAAATGACTACCTCCAGTGTTTCCCTTGTAAATATGGGAAACCATCACCTGGAAATACAACCATGTCATTAAGCACGAGGATCAAAAATTTCAGTTATCCTCAGCGATCATCCTCCAAGCGTGCGTAGACAGAACTCACTATCAATGACAGCGGAAACTCTGCCTAATCGAGGCGTCAGCGCGGTAACACCTCAATCAGGCACGGGTTTCATTGACACTGACGCTGAACGTTGTGTTAAAAGTTACAAGTTTTTACCTGAGGACGTCGGTGGCGATATAGACGATTTTATTCACAACGTATACACAATGATCACAAACTCTCTCAGTACATTTATTTCCTTCACTAATAGTTTGTTTTTAAGTGAAAAACAAATGTAATTTTCGATATAGTCCGATTGTGTTCAAAGTTTCAGGATTTTCCAGTGAGATTTCATTCCAGAAGCCTTGACAACAGATCGTCCATAAAATACCGTTTCAAGGGTTTCTATAACATTTCGCTAGGCTCTATAGATATTCCGTTGCCAAATCATTTTTCTGGGTAGGATTTTTAGCTTTGATTTTTCTTACTCCTCATCATTGGATTTTTTATTGAAAAAGTTTGGTCCACAAGACTGCGTGGTATTCCCCACTGTCGTTTGGGAGGTAATCAATGAGAAGAAATCCCTTGTCCCTCACAGAAAGTAGTAGTCCTTACCTCTCCTGTGAACAGTTTCTAGCCGATATTTAAAAAATGAGGCACACATCTTAAACAAAGCTATATCTTCATGTAAGCGGTACCATAGTCGTTCAGTTAATAAGCTTATAGTGTGAGTTATTTCCTGTACTGCGGTTACAAAAAAAAATGTGTGTGAAATCTTATGGGACTGAACTGCTAAGGTCATCAGTCCATAAGTTTACACACTACTTAACCTAAATTATCCTAAGGACAAACACACAGCCATGCCCGAGGGAAGACTCTAACTCCGCCGGGACCAGCCGCACAGTCCATGACTGCAGCGCCCAAGACCGCTCGGCTAATCCCGCGCGGCACTGCGGTTACAGTTTAGCATAGCCCTTTTCGTAGATTATAGTCAAAAGAAGAACTGACATGTTTGAATTCGGCTGCCTGCTTCCCTTTGAAACAAATGAGCAGCCTCCTTATAAACATTTTCTATATACTATATAAAACAAAGAATTTTGCGATGGTATAGTATTTCATATTATCCTGTGACCGGAACAAAACCATCAGTACCGATCCACAACACTGTAACAGCAGAAATAAAATAAAATTTCATTGATATCAGACCCTCTTAATGCTAGGTTGTATACTTTTCGCTTTTCTCTTGTGAAGAATCTGTGGAAATAATCTCGTCGATTAATGTCGTGACTCGTAAGTTTTGTGAGAACTGGTTCGCTGAGAATTTACGTTACCCACTGTTACGACGATGTTTCGAAACACCTTCGTAACCTCGTTTCCTGTGTGTTCTCTACAACACCACGGACCCGCAGAGATTGCACACGACCATATCACGCAAAGATAAGAGGTTTTGCTGCCACCTATGTTACTTGTCAGGAACGACGTCATTCATGACCACTTTTTAGAAATACCTTAACTGTCTGCCACTGCGACGCAGGAGTTTCAAATTTGGCTCAGAAATGCCTAAAATCCTCTGTAATGGCGAAATAGCGTGGCGTCCTGCGACCTCACCCTCGTCGTAATGACGCTTCTGGAGTGGAGGGGTGTCAATGGCGTACGAGCCTGCTGGCATCTAAGAGTAATTCTTAGATTCTCTCTGTAAAGGCACATTTTTAATATTCCCAGTAAAGGCGGACGCGTGCCATGAAGGTTGCTGCTGAACTGGGGACGCTTTCGTATTTCATTTCTCGCGTGCTTCAACATCGCAACCTTCTCCCGTGATCACGCCACTGGAGGGTGCGAAACAGAAGGGCTGAAAAGACGTAAGTATACCTTGCTGCTTCAGACCACCTTCAGATTTCGTCGAATGGTTTTCTACAGTCCGTAGTCGTTCGAAACTGCAAACAAGAGCAGGAATTGCGGGCGCACTGCACTGCAAAGTGATGTATTCACGTTCGATGGAGATACAACCCCACAATATCCTCACAGAAGGTTTTTAACGTCTGGGGGTGTCAGCAGTGTCGAAGGTTGTCCTGTTACTTACCGCACAGCGAACTTTCGTTTTTTACCATGAAATGTGTGGGAATCAATGCTCCAAGGAAAAAGATAATTGAGGACCTTTATGCCACCCCATGAAGCCTTTTCGTGCCTATTCTGAGCGGTGGTGTTTCTGAAATATTTTCCTCGGCCACCCATAAGGAAACTGTGTGTTTCCAACGCTGGAGACGCCGTTCTGTTCTCCGCCACAGAGGGGTCAAAAGAAGGGAAAAATGTGGATAAGACGGTAACACGTGATGTGACAACCTTCCCATCGTGTGGCGCTGGGCAGAGTTGTGGTGAAAATTGGTGCTAATTTGACGTCATTAACCCACCTCACACCTCACATGAGCTACTGAGCGTGGCCTTTCTTTCGCACGTATCGACACCTTACTGTCTAAAACGTCATGGAGCCCGAGAGCGACGTCGCAGGGTGCCATGATTTAGCACCATTAAACAGGTGTCGTAATGGGAGGCATTTCCGGAATTTCGAAAGGGTGATGCTTTAATTGTGTTGTGCAGTGTAACAAATGAGACACAATACTTCCCGTTCACTGGACACTGGCCTCGCTGAGACAATTGTTGGCTCGCTATGGTTTCCATTAAAAAGTGACAGTTGTAAAGTTCCCCAAAGGAATTGATCAGATTGACCTGTACCGCTGACTACGCTACATGCCGTTACAAATGACAAAAGTGTGAGAGAGAACTCGCATATTAGCACATAGACGTGACTACTTGGATGAAGTGTTGTCTCACATGCTTTCTGTTGCAGATCGAATGCGTAAATTTGACGAGGTGCACAAGACGTTGGGGCCCATCTTTCGCACCTGGATGGGTCCTTACCCAGCGGTACAGATACAAAAGCCGGAACACATGGAGGTAAGTATTGTTTTGTTTCCCGTTTCCACAAAGCAATACAGCTCTCTTCAATGACTGTGCACTGTCTACAACAGAAATATTTTCCTATTACTGAAAAAAAAAATGGTTCAAATGGCTCTGAGCACTATGGGACTTAACATCTGAAGTCATCATTCCCCTAGAACTTAGAACTACTTAAACCTAACTAACCTAAGGATATCACACACATCCATGCCCGAGGCAGGATTCGAACCTGCGACCGTAGCGGTCACGCGATTCCAGACTGAAGCGGCTAGAACTGCTCGGTCACACAGGCCGGCCCTCTTACTGAATAAAGAATCCTTCATATTATGTTAGCTTGGCATCTCATGCATTGTCAAAATTATGTGAATGAGAAACACATCTTGACTTATGAGGAGAATTCTTACTTGCTGTACGGCAACTTTGTCATCATACAGAATGTGAGTGGCTAGTTATGGATATGTATGCAAAATTTCAGTCTGAAATTTCTCATGTGATCTCGTCATTTAGAGGTTTCCAACATTGTTTAGTCCCATACTTGGGGACTCTAATGTTACGATAGTGAAAAGATCTTAGGCCAAATATCCCTTCGACATTTAGTGCGTGAAATCTCTTCTTTAGTGACCTTTGACTGTATATGTACATCCATCACTCCGACACACAATATGGTTATTTGCGAATTTCTTTTATCTTGTATGTTGCAACTACGAACCCAAAATGCCTTGTTGCCATCTCTCCTGACATTTAAATGAGATGGCGCAGTTGTTGACATTGCACTCGTAGTTCGCAGCAGTCGGGCTCAACTCCCCGCCCAACAGTCCAAAACTAGATTATCCCTGATTTTTCAAATCGTTGTAAGAGAATGGTTAGAACATTTCCCAATCAGGCCATGCAGGCCATGATACTTTCTACTCCCCAGCACTTCCACTAACTGAGACTGTACATCATATCTAATAATGTCTGTGGAGATGAAGAAATCTTTTTTTCTGCTTTTATGCAATGACTTTTCTTGTTACCATTACTCACGTCTGAACAACAGCTCGACGATGAAAGGTAAACGGCGACTTATGAGCGCACAGAACGGATTTTCACAATTCCACTTGCTTTGTAGCATAAGAGGCACTGAGTAGCAAATTGCACTAGGGTACATACTTGTGGTCCTGGTACTCACAAATGAGCGTCAAGCTTTTCTCTCCTTTTATTCATATTGTTGTCGAGATCTGCTACTGTTACAGCAGTGTACTTTGCTTTGCTTAAATTGATAAAATATCAGTTTATGCGGGAACGTTTCAGTTCTGTTAGTTCCATGCACGTCATACTTCTAACCTGAAAAGGCGATTGTTGACTACATGTAAATCAGCTGAACTATTTCGGAATCCTGAAATGAAATTAAATCTTACTAGTTAACACTCTTCTAAGAAATAATGTTAACAATTTTATATGTGGCTATCGACATACAGGCATAAGAAGTGTTTCCTTCTTACTAGTTAACTCTCTTCTAAGAAATAATGTTAACAATTTTAAATGTGGCTATCGACATACAGGCATAAGAAGTGTTTCCTTCCGTTTAGATCTTTCGGAGCTGAACAGCATAATGAAAGACCAGTGAGCATACAAAGCAACAAATGCAGATGATAATCGTCAGAACTGCTAAAAACAAATGGAGTTGTGCTAACTGGACATATATTTATGGTGACGTCGAAAATCGATGAGACCACAATTCTACAATTCGGAAATAGAAAACAATCACATCAGTATAAATCTTGCTATTGTAGCCTGTTGAACAGAGAGAAAGGCAAGTAAAAATAAAGGCAAAAATGAGTGAACGTCAGTTTCATTCCATATAATTTAATGATACCATCCAGAATCGATTATGATCTAACGCTTATTCAGAGAACGTGGATTACCTGTATGGAATTTGATAAACTAGAATAAGAATATCAGAAATACGCTAAAAAAAAATTCTGGAGAAGTGTGGTGAAACATACGGACAGACAAATAATTTACGAATCTATAAAAACTAGGTTCATATTTGAAATAAGGACAATAAGGGAAGACAATCATTCACTAGAAGGAGATTTGGGCAAGGTGGTTGCATTTCCATTGGGTTAACCTTATTTGTATAGCTGTAAAATGTTTCATGTACAATGTACAAAGCCCAGGCAAAAACTTATCCCGGAAAAAGAACGTCAAGACATAAGATATCAATACCAAGTTCAATGAGATTAGTTTTCTTGATTACAATTACGATTCTTTAGAAGAAGTGTTGAATGATATGAGGTAGCCACGAAGCACAGAATTTGTACTGACAATAAATAAAAGAAAGACAAAAGTTGTTAATAGTGACCCACCGGGGTAGCCGAGAGCGCTAACGCGCTGCTTCCTGTATTCGGGTAGGCGCGCCGGCACCAGATCGAATCCGGCCGGCGGATTAACTACGAGGGCCGGTATGCCGGCCAGCCTGGATGTGGTTTTTAGGCGGTTTTCCACATCCCGCTAGGTGAATACCGGACTGGTACTCACGTGCCACCTCCGTTACACTGCTCACAGACATCTGCACACATTCGCACTAATCCATGGATTACACTAGATGCAGACAGTTGGGTACACTAATTCCTTCCGGGGGGGGGGGGGGGGGGGGGTGAGGAGTGGCAGCAGGGAGGGCATCCGGCCACCCCTATACATTAACATGCCACATCCGATTAACCAGTAGATCCCACAGGTCGGGATTAATGCTTGGAAAGAGAGAGAGAGAGAGAGAGAAAAGTTATTAATAGTATCTCAAAAGAGACCAATGACTTTAGAGGCGTCGATGGCTGAGACAGTTGACAACAATAATAAAGTCACTGCTTTTCTTCTTGAGCGATATGGACCAGTCCACATTTATAGACTTCAATTAATATTTCTGTCATTTTCTTGATTAGTTAAGGCGAATGCTGTGATGGAATCTTTGAATAGACTGCAACGAATACCTTCCAGCATCTTTGTTGGACTGCTCTAGTGCTTCGTCTCCTATCTCATTGTCGATGCAATGTCAGACCCCAACCTCGTTCTTTAGCAATAAATACCTAGACTGTATAAACGACAGCACTGGAAGTGAAGGGCTCCTCCTGTCGAGGGGAATTAGTTACAGAAGTTTTGAACGAACTAGGGGCGGATTAGTACAGGTGATAAAGTGGCGGGGTACCATGGAGAAAAGTTTCCCAATGTACATTTGATGTACGATAGTGAATGAAATCGAAGCAGAAATAGCGGAAATCGAGGGAAGAGGAATACGAAAGAACATGATTGCTGCATTCTTCGGATCTGGTTATGTGATCCTGGTGAAAGTACGGATGCTCAGACCAGCAATGTCCGCCCAATGCCGGGCCTATGGAAAAGCGACACAGGCAGACTGGAAGAGCAATGGTGGGGAAGGCCGTTGGGAGCTAGCTGGTGGAGTTTCTCACTGCTAGAGAACTGTGACATCAACAAACCGTAAAAGGTCCTTATCTGCTCCGCCGTAATCCTCTTGCAGTAGGTTGGCGCTTTCCAGACGCTGTAATCTCAACGCTTGCTGTTACGCAACGCGTCCGTCATCACACGCCTACCATTCAGATGCCTCTTCTGTGTCGCCAGTCGGATTGTCTTATCGCGGGTTGTCCACAAATACATGCATGCTTGTTCGACGTGTTGCACTGTAAATATATCGAGTGCCGTCACTTATTGTTAAACTGTTTGTTTGCCTCGCATATGGTAAACAACAGGTCTCTCTCAGTACATTAGGCTCAACGTTGTGCAAACATCTTGTTTTGTTGCAGTGATATCGTCTTTGGGTCGCTTAGCGTCGTCCGTCGTTGTCAACTGAGAGGTTTACACTACAATTTAATAAGAGACAGAACTGATCCCCTATGGTACGCAAAACAGGTCAGAACACTGATGCGTAAGCAACGGAAAAAGCATGTCAGTTTTCAAAAGAACTCAAAATCCCTCAAGATTAGAGGGGTTTCACAAAAGCTTGAAATTATCTTGGACTTCAGTGGAAGATACTTTTAACAGTTTCCACAATGAAGATCTGTCTTGTAATCTGGCAGGAAATGCAAAGAAATTCTGCTTGTTTGTAAAGTACACCAGCGGCAAGACACAATCAATATCTTCACTGTGCACTAGCAATGGTAGTGTTACCGATGACTGCGTCATTAAAGCGAACTTACTAAACACGGTTTTCCGAAATTCCTTCACCAAAGAAACAGTTTTCCGAAATAGTCCAGAATTCTAATAAAAGGAGAGTTGCGATGGAACTTAGATCACTTCATACAGCCGAGTTTTAAGGTCCACATTGTATACTAATTGTGTTCCTTTCCGAGTCTGCCGATATAATACATCCATACTTAGGAATCATTTAAGACCACTTGTTCAACGAAAGATCCGCACCTAAAAACTGCAAGTTACGCAGATCACACCAGTACTCAAGAACAGAAATACAATCAATCATCTGAATTACAGCCCCATATCACTGACTCATATCAGACAGTAGGATTTTGTAACATTAGAGCAATATTATCAGTTACCTCGAAGGAAAGAATCCACTTACACATAAATGCACTGATTCATAAAATATCGTTCTTGTGAAACACAACTAGATCTTTATTCTCGCAGAGTAATGAGTGCTGTTGGAAGGTAACCTCATACTGATTTCATATTTCTAGATTTCCTTAAGGCTTTTCATATTGTTCATCACACGCGGCTTCTAATTAAATAGTGTACCTGTGCAGTTTCGTCCCAGTTGCGCGACTGGATTATTGATACTGTCAGCAAGGCCATAGTCGTAGGGTAAAACAGTACTGATATTTTGTGTTCCCCGAGGAAGTATCATAGGCCCTCTGCTGCTCCAAAACTACAATATATAAATGATTTAGGTAGCAATCTTAGCAGCCCTCTTATATTGTTTTCAGATGATGTCGCCGTATGATCTTTTTATGAAATTTCTGTCACCAACTTTCTCCTCCGAATGCGAAAAATTTTTAGAGTAAAATATTTTAGATCTCCAGATTATAAAATGATGTGACCGGTTTCGATCGCTCTAATCATCTCCAGCTCATAAACGTTACAAAGTGTAACATGTCACGTGTTGTACAATTAAGAAGTGAGACGCTATAACAACAACAAAAAACCTAACATCTGACGTGTCACAATCTGTAACGATATTTTACGATCGGAAGATGACTGCTGGCACCGGTCATATCATTTTATGTACTCGTGGTCTTGTCCAGGTTACACTCCGCACCACTTGATACTTTTTTTTATAAATTTAGTCACTTTTTGTAGAACCCTGAGATGGAGGATTTGGGGGGAGGGAGGGGGATGGGTTGAGGAAGGTTGAGAGACGAATAACACAGGGTTGAAGAACAGCACGAGAGGAATCATTTTCACCATCTTGCTCAATAATGGATGTAGTTATTTGTGTCAATTAACATGAAATTCAATTAAACTGATGCTGAGGAATGACATCTAAAGTCAACACTAATAGTATAAACCAGTCGTGCAAAAGAACAATAAACTGAATGTGGCGTATAGTCAACTAGAGCTCGAAGAGCAAAAAAAATCAGAATCAAATCAAGCTTTAACTGTAAACCATCAATATAAGTAATTAGTCAGTTTTCAAATCAAGATAATGTTGCAAGGGTATATACATCTTTCAGTTGGAAGCATGTTGCTGTTTATCGAAAGTCAGAGCAACAAAGTCTGGCTCCATTCAGCTCAATTTAGCTCTCTACTTCAATACTAAGACTATTTCTCTACTCCTTTTTAATCTACAACTTAGAAAACCCTCTTCGCATATGTAAGTAGTAACAAATGGCATCAAATGTCGGAATCCTTGTTTGAAAAGGGGGGTGTTTTGCTTTTTTTCACGTCCTAAGAGAAAGCAGAGGTTCTTTTTTGAAAGTATCTTCCACCGAACTGTCGCCAGTCAAGTCGATGAAGGTTTCTTTCGTGATTACTTCTTCTGACACTTTTCCTGAAACTGGGTTACTTATCCGGTCATATTTTGTGTAATCTTCAGGAAAGTATTTTTCAAAGCTTTTTTGAAGGACCTCTATAGGTGTAATACTGTCTCAAATTATATGTTCCATATGAGCTTTTTCATTGTCTTCCGAAAAGGATGTAGGAGCAGGGAATGCGAAAAGTTACTGTGAGTACTAGTGAACTAAAAACATTTACTTTCTTTTGAAAGACGATATTTGTCTTGTTCTTCATGTTGTTGTTTTGTGTCACTGAGGAACATAAAAACCTTTTCAGCTGCAGTTTTTACCCTCTACAGCCCCCTCAAGTGCCATGTAAGTTATTTCCTGATGTCTTAACAGATGTTGCATCTTCCTGGCAGTCCTTCTTGTCAGTGTTTTCCTTACATTCCTTTCCACGCCGATCCTGCGGAAAGCCTCCTCATTTCTTACCTTATGAGTCGTCCGCCCCCGCTAGCTGAGTGGTCAGCGCGACAGAATGTCGCTTCTAAGGGCAGTCGTGTTCAGGCACTCGGCCAGTGCACATCGTGCGGTGACGGGCGGTAGCGCGGGCCAGTGTTTACGTCGCGAGCGGTGCTGAGGTGGAGAGCTGAGCAGCGTGTGCGAGCGCTGCTAACGTTTGTTTCTGTACCACTGTTGTAAGTACAATGTCGACAATTAACAGAGCGAACAGCGTTCAGTGTGTTTTCGATCGCGCTGCCTTGCGACCGACGGTGTTTGAAATTCATGAGTGGATTTTTGAGGATTTGAAATTGCCTGAAGATACAGTCGACACGTTCCAGTTGGACTTTGTGCAGTACTCGTTATTTATCAAATTTATTTCGAGTGACACTTATGAGAAATTCGTAGAGGAGCATGCTGGTGTGAGACCATTTCGTCATAATGATGGCAGTATTAGTAATGTCCAAATCGTCCCTTCGGGATACGGAGTGAGAACCGTCAGGGTATTTAATGTGCCACCTGAGTGCCCTAATGGTCTGATTGCACGTTCTCTGTCACTGTACGGCGCTGTTTTGTCAGGTACAAATGAAAAATGGTCGAGTGCGTATCGCTACCAAGTTAACAGCGGGGTGCGAAGTGTACGTGTGGACTTAAAAAAGCATATACCTTCGTATGTTACCATTGGCGGCTGTCGCGCACAGGTAACTTACATTGGACAACCCCCTACCTGTTCGATCTGCCATTTAACAGAACATCTGCGGATGAACTGCACACGTCGACGTCCATTTCAACTTCCACGGGAACGTCCTGCAGACGGTAGTGAAAAGCTTGTTCCGCTATTGAGTGAGGTAGTCGCGGGGACTGTACCACCACCCCGGCAGCCGGAACATGTTAGCGAGGCGGAGATGCCAGTTCAGGTGGAATGCAGTGTCAAAGACATTCGCGGTAGGACGGACGTCGATTCGGCACCGTCATCCTCACCGGGGCAGTTATCGCTGGATAGCAAATATGCGCCAGCCACCTCTGACACTAAGCCGTGTGAGATACAGGAGCGGGTGCAGATCAGTTTGCCTGAGCCACCCCTATCGGTAGAGAGTGCAGCAGAAACGAAGAAAGGCCGCCGAAGGAGAAGCAAAGGGAATAGTAGCAAAGAGGAAAAGTCGGATGATTTGAGACCCGTACAGACGTCAGAAAGTGGCAGCGAGACTGAACCTCAATCATCTTGCTCCGTGCGATGCGAGGACACCGCGAGGCAAGAGCGCATTCGTGAACAAACCAAACACCTGAAGGCACTACTGAGCGCTGAGAGGGAACACAGCACCGTAACGGCTAAGAGGAAGAGCGAGCAGAGTAGCGAGCAGCTGCAGCAGCGCTCCCGCAGGAACTCGCTGACGTCACTCGCAGCCCCGCGTGGTGGCCAGGCGGATGCGGCCACGTTGACAGGCTCAGCCGGCGGTGGCGGGCAGGGCGGCGCGCGCACCGTAGAGCACCCCGACAGCAATGAACCGTGGTGGCGGCAGGACGAGGAGATGCAGCAGTAGCTGCTCTCGCGCATGACCACTGCGCTGCGACGTTTCCACTCCCTGACCCGTTATTGGTTTTGACATTTCGCTTCGTGCTCCAGACGTTACCAACGAATTTGGTTCAAAGCCGTCGACAAGGACGATCCAACACTCAGAGCTCATTGTCCTCTGAACCATCATGTGCGAGAGCCAAACCTACAACATTACCACATTTAACGTCAATAGAATTCAAAGTGCGGTGAAATTCCGTTCGCTAACTGATTTCTTGTATGGTACCAGCGTTGACATTGCCCTCCTACAGGAGGTAGTCACAGTGTTAGAAGTGCCCGGTTACGTTCTTATTGATAACATCAGTCTCCAGGATGCTGTAGGCTCTGCCATACTTCTGCGCGACGGTATACCCTTTATGGATGTGCAGCGGTTGCCTAGTGGTCGTGGCATTTCTCTTCGAGTGAATGGTGTGCAGATTGTTAACGTGTGCGCCCCATCAGGTAGCACTCAGAAGAGAGATCGTTCAAAATTTTATAAAAACGAGATTCCCATTCTTCTTAGCGCTTATCGTACACATCCCATCCTTGGTGGTGACTTCAATTGTGTGCTAACACGAACAGATGTATCGAACTTGAACATTTAATTCATGGTATGCGTCTTCACGATACATGAGAACAACTGCACGGTGAACGGGTAGCGTACACCTTCGTAACCAGTCATTCTGCCAGTCGGGTGGATAGGATCTATGTGTCCGATGCCCTTACACCGCTGGATTATTTTCTTTGGGGAGCAGTGAAGGATGCTGTTTACCAACATGAACCAACAACACCAGAGGACATGAAGCAACGCATTATTGATTCTTGTACAGCCATCAAAGAGGAAACAGTAGCACGAAGTAGGGAGTCCTTCATCCGCAGAGTGACCCTATATATGCAAGCCAATGGGCATCACTTTGAGCATGAGATGTGAACGCTATGTTTAGTATGTAGTGCTGGTATCACCGTGGAAGTTTCTACAAAGGGCCATTTTACCCAGTGATGTTAAGAAACATTTGTTTGCAACAGTTTGTCATTTAACGCATTAGATAAACATAACATTGATAATTATGTTATAATAAAACTAATTGTTAAACATGTTTACATTCATCTTCTATGTCCTACCTGAACTTCCCAAATCAAAACATTTTTACCTAAACAACGGTAAAACTTTTAGTCCACTTGCTCGTTTCACTAAAACCATCAACATGAATTTTAATATTACGAGTGAATGATTAACTGTCACTTGCGCTAGATCTACAGTAAAGTAAAGTTTTAACGTTGAACGGCATTACCTTTTTAGTAACGGATTAACGATAAGCGAAGTTAACTTTGTGACTAACGTTGCGGTACACAGATATGTTACAGAACCACATCACCCTTGCCTATGGGATAAATACCTGCTGGAATGTACGACGTTAATGCAGGATGGCAGCAGACCGTATTATTCGTTTCGGACCTCTTGAAAAGTATGGAAGTGTGATTACGCATGTCAATCACATCGCGATTACGGGCAGCATGGGGTTCACGTCTGAGCCTCAGAACGTGCGCTAGCAGCGCATGTCGGGTGTTTCAAGCGTCAACTTCACGTCTTAATATCTCGGGATTTAATGAGATTATGGCGATGCAATCAACGCCATTGTGTATGTGCTTTGTCACGCTATGGATTGCTGAAGAAAAAATATAGGAGGTCCATTTAAAAAACATAAGTTTGTGTTAAAAAACACATATGCTTTCGTTTTAGAATGTTTCCAATTATGTACATTCATGGGCCTCAGCCCTACATTGATACCGGTGAAAGTCGTTTTCCAATAGCTGTTATTGTTCCAGAGATATTTTGGGTGGACAAGATAGCTGGGGCACCCTGTATTTGGCAAACCGCAGTTTTTCTTTGAAAAAAAGTCGGTAGGTTTACCGACTAACACAGAGTTAATCACGTTTTAATAAAGAAGGATTCATGTTTTGATTTGAAAGCGTTTCTAAGCGTACTAAGCATTGGAGAACTGGATTGTTATTACTTTCGGTACCGGCCTTTACTGTGAAGCCAAATTGTATGTAGCTTCCATCATACTTATGGTAAGGTGTTGGTTCGGTTTTCTAAGTGCATCCTTGGAGGTAGAGGGATCTTCCTGGTTTGAAAATCGTTTCTCTGTTAACTTAAAGCACAACCATGTTTACGTCACATAATCAAGTTGAACTTTACCTAAAAGTAACAGTAATCAAAACTCAACTCGTTGGAATACGCACACTTCGATTCCAGACGCAAGCTTTCTTCGTATTGGAAATGGAAATGAAGTCCCATGCTTCTTTACAGAGCGTAGGGGAACGATGCGGGAGACCAGCACCGCCTTATTAGGCAAGGTCCTAATGGAGGTGGTTTGCCGTTGCCTTCCTCCGACCGTAATGGGAATGAATGATGATGATGAAGACGACACAACAACACCCAGTCATCTCGAGGGAGGAAAAATTCCTGACCCCTGCCGGGAATCGAACCCGAGACCCCGTGCTCGGGAAGCGAGAACGCTACCGCGAGACCACGAGGTATTACGACGTCTTTTAACGTAACCCCCAACAAAGCGAGAAAACAACAATAAACCGTTCACTACGTCATAACTGCAGCGCTACACATTAGTATACCGCGTAAGTCGGCGGCAGTTGCATAGCCGCACGAAACTTTCGAATACCCATCACCATGGACCGATCAAAATATCGCCGACGTCAAAAAAGATAAATCATCCCTGCCAAGGCAGCGACGACTAATGAAGAGAGGAATGAGGACGGTACAATCCGATTTTCCTGTGTCGTGTTTACGTTCTGTGGTAAATCCGTTGACTTTAACATTATACGGACGCTACTTTTATCAGTCAGTGTTCTCAACAGCATTTTACTTTGAAAATAAAGTAACGTAGGCAAATAGTTTTACCAATATCACTATGTGTTTTGTTTACTCCTCCGTCTGGGCACCCCTGGTCTAGACAAATAAGATTATGTTTCCACAGTCTTGACCATGTCAAGCGTTAGGAAAATAATTCGTTGACTGCCACCAACAGGGCAGAAAGAAGAGAAATCAGTGCTCACGCAGGAAGATTTTCGTCTTCTTTTCTTTCCGCGCCCTGTTCGAGAATGGAATGGTTGAGAAATAGTGTGAAAGTAGTTCCTGAACCCTGTGCCAGGCACGTAAGTGTGAATTGCAGAATAGTCACGCAGATGTGCATGTTCTTTCTTTTTCACGGAATTCCATTGTTCTTGGTTTCTCAATATTCTTCAGGTACCCACTGGCAAATGGCGTTGGGGGCAGATAAGTATAAAAGTTTCATTGATGCAGTCATTTTAATCCTTTAGCCACTCCACTTCTTTGATAGTTCTCCATCATCCCGGAACCACGAAACGGGACGTGTGAGTTCGTACATCATAATTTTGCGCGTCGTATAACCTTTCTTTTCCTTTGTTTCAGAAAATAATGTCCAGCAGCGAGATAATAGACAAGTCAAACTTCTACGCCTTCCTGTATCCCTGGCTGGGACAGGGTCTCCTTACAAGCACAGGTACGTACCGTTTATTTCCGTTTTTATAAAAGACAGAAGCAGAGCTTACCCAAATTGACTGTCATAAATATGTCTTAAGGACAATATGTAGCAACAATTGTTGTTTACCAGATTGCTGAATGAAGAATAATGTAACGGACAGGAATGGTTCATACCGGACACTATACTGAAAACAATTTGTGACTGGATGTGTGGGTGGTTTCTGTTTTATGACGAGAAACAAAGGAAATATTGTATTGTGCAATTTAATTTATAATTCTTATACAGAGAATAATAAACAAGGTCAATGCCTCAAGAAATTAAGAAATTAATGTGTATAGATTTGATGTAGACGTTAAGGAAATAAAAAGGAATCGTTTCTTCTTTGACAGTGGCCTTCCTGTTTGTCTGAAATTCGGCTTGTTTGTTACACTTCGCTCAAATTAGAATTACAGGTGAGACTAAAATACACTAAACATGAGAACTGCGACGTGGCATTTTTGAAGTGGGCAGTGCCATTCACAGTATATAATCTCAATAGGCTTCTTACGATGCAGAGATTCCATGCAATGTTATTGAATCAATGGCTTTTGCTAAAAGTGAAGATATTTTTGAAACTTCCTGTTAAATTAAAACTGTGTGCCGCCCCGAGACTCGAACTCGGGCCCTTTACCTTTCGCGTGCAAGTGCTCTACTTGTTTCTGGCGAAGTGTTCGAAATTACGTAAACAATGTTATTTCTTTCACTTACAAAGTTTGTTCGTCGAATCGTTCTACTTTCACGGCCAGCAGGAAGTATATGCGTGTGTTGGTGTTGCACTTTAAGTAGATGGTGGATGGTAGTTGTATTGAATACAAATTGAAAAACAGTGATACAATAATTCCCCCAAACAGGGAAGTTACCGTGATGCATGTTCGTACTACTCATCCATCCTTCACCTATCCCTACGTTCCATAAAGTGCCGATAATAACCCATGGTGATATAAAGGAAATTACTGGAACAATAATCACAAACATACCTTGAAATTATAACTATATTCTCCAGTAATATGTATACAATTTCCTTTTGACGTCAGTCGCAACTGAAACCTCGATATTTACGGACGTTACTTTTACATTTAAATCATTTTCTTTAATGGCGATTACAAAATTCTACTCGTTACATAAAAGGTATTCGCAACCACTCTCCTCCAAGTGTAGAACAAAAGTTCCTTAGCCTTTCCTTGTATGACCGTAAGGTCATGGAATAATGGCGTCGCAATCCAGAGAGCACCTAGCTCTCTCGCTGTGCATGTACATTATCGTTGGTGAGCAGTTTGCGCATTCTTGTAACATTATTAAACTCACTTAATCAAAAGACACGATACAAAGAGAGACAGTACAAATTGGGAGCGAATATATTATCAGTATGGCTGCTATCAAACAACATTCAGAACTAACAGATCGATTATATTGGGTAAAATCGACCCATCACGATACTGTCAAACTCTTTTGAAATAAGAAGTAATATGTCCACCTATCTTTAATAAATGTTCTCATCATTCATGAACAACAGAAGGACAAATTATAAAAAAAAAAGTCACACACACACGAGCGTAGTGCATCAACTCTTATCTACATTGGTTGCTTTTTTTTACACGAGTTCCGCGGTAACATTGTAAGTTCTGTTTTTATCAAGGATTCATGGATTATAGACATTCGAAGTCAGTCCCCCCCCCCCCCCCCTCCCTTCACCAATATGCCATCTAGGTTCTAGCTCTGCATCCTCAGCCGGGTGCTGCAGGAAAGCGTGCAACTTAACGGAGCATTTAGTTGAAAGTGGAGGCGCTGACTGCACGAAGTATCGGAGGATGTAATTCAGTGCCAGAATGGACGGGAATGTGTTCTTCACTGTGTTCTTAACCTCAATGATCCTCCACTGTCGCTAAGAACAGCCTTTATGTTTACAGGTTCCAAGTGGCACACGCACCGTAAAATGATTACGCCTGCTTTCCACTTCCGCATATTAGACAACTTCGTCGAAATATTTGCTGAAAACGGAGAGATTCTAGTTGAGAAACTTAAACCAAAAGCTGATGGAAAAGACTTTGATATCTACCCGTTCATTACCCGCTGTGCTCTGGACATCATTTGTGGTAAGTGAATATGAAACCATTAATATTACTGAACTACAAATAAAAAAATAATTAAATTTTGATTCACTTGCTATGGCTCTCAGCTGGCATAATCATTTCTGAAAAGGAAATTATCGGTATAATTTGTATATCTAATCTCCTCTGTTTAGTACTCTGTCTTGAATCTCTCATCCTTCTTAAACATCATCACACGACTGGTTAACTAAATGCGCTACCAGACTGCTGTTTCTGTCTCTTCATACTTCGTAGGTTTTACATTAGGGACAAAGAGTCGCATTACGTTTACCGTAGGCTATCTACTGCTGTTCGTTTTTCGAATCGGTCGAACATAGGCAGCTGACAGATCGCAAAAAAAAGATGATGTGAAGGAAACACATAAAAATAGAACTAGAAAACAACATTTATTCGCTGTAAATTGAACAGAGTATGCAACCATTTAGTACAGTAAACTTAATTAAGTTTTCGCCCTTTCGCTTCTGTGTTACATCATCCACTGACACGCCAGAACCCTCACTGTGCTTTCTACCAACTTACTCTCATGTTATAGATAAGTAATACTTCAATGTATGAACGTTTCGTCTGGCAGATGGATTCTCGCTGTCAAAGCTTTCACTATCGAAGTACGCACTTTTGGGCAATCGTATCACTAGTGTGTTGCTATAGTGATTTTGAGCGTACTTCAGCTGCATCAAAAGGCGAAACCGTTTACCAAGGGATCTTTTACAGAGGCCTTTATCTTCTAACTTTCGAGGGAATCTACTGTTCCAACATTTCTTCCGACTCAGAGTCTCCACTTGTTCGTAACCCTCACCCATTTCTAATTGGCGAAAAACTGTCTGTAAAGGCTCAAGTGTCATGCGACAAAGCAGAATCAGACGAGCATGCTGTACCATAATTTAATTCGTCACGGTACACTTTCCGTTGCTTTGAAGGATTGAATGGACCAACAATATTGCCTGGCTTTAAACTGAGGCCCTCCGGTCCTTGGGTTTCCGTATTCTCAATTCTTGTTTAACTCTGGAAACGTGTGATGCTGCTGCTGGACACGTTAGATATTTGTTATGCGACACTGTATTGGGCCGGTCCTCAGACAACACGTGGTGGTCGTCGCTTGTGATTGTGGATGGACAGCCATAGCAGGCCACCACACTATCATCCATTTAGTATTCGCTGGCACTCGATGGTGAACCCTCTGAAGAAGTACATATCAATCATGCTACTTAAGCGTCAGTATCTTATTAACACTGGACTTCAATTCGGAGGGTGCGGAGTACTAATCTTCATCCAGTGATCCTCAATTGGGCTTTCTGTTGCTTGCTTTAATCATGTCAAGTTGGCTCTCATATGAGCAATAAATGGCTACTGAGGTAATGAAACCCTATTCTTTCCTTTAAAAATATAATCTATGATTACTGCAGTTTGCTTGCGTGAAAGAAAACTGTTGCATGTACATCACTGAAAAAGAAATGTCCTGTGGTTAGGGGGTCTCGTCGGGTTGACCGGTCGTCTGGTCCAAGTCTTTCGTAATTGACGCCACTTCCTCGACTTTCGTCTCGATTAGGATGATATGATGCTGGACACAACACAACACCCCAGACCCCGAATGAAGAAATTCTCCGATGCAGCCCAGATTCGAAACCGGGCCCCTCGCATAGGATTCTGCCACGCTGACCACTCAGCTATGAAGACGGGCGTGTACACCACTGATTTGTATTATATGTACATCGATTAAGACACAAGAAATTATTTACCTTTGGCATAGTTAACCGTATCTGGAAGGGCGTGTATCGTTCACGGGCGCTCTATGTTCAAAAATATGACCATCAGTGGCTGATTTGTTTTATGAAATATTAGACAAACTTCCGGACATTGGTAAGTTCCTGCTGCGATATTTTGGAACAATCGAAACCGTGGAAAAGTGGTTAAATCTCACAATGGTTGATCGTCTTATTTTCAGTGTTGAACAAGTATATGCTACGATCAATAGGTGCTATTTTTCAAGGGCGGAACTTAGCAGGCTTGGTGGCTGTTAAATAGAAATTCCACTTACTATATGAATGCTCGTTACAGACAGTACTAAACCTGGGAGGACTAGATTTTGCATGTACTCGGTGTTAGCATCCCGGAAATTGAGTGCTAGGTGGCTTACTACTCAGCTGGCGTGTAAGCTGCGTTCCAGTAGAAATACTACGTAATTACCGTAGCGTCTGTGAGCATTTTCAACTCCCACATTACATCAAATATCGTCATGTTTGCTCTGAAGGCTAGCCCCCCTATACCGCTCTCGCTGTTACACGCTATAATTACCCAGTTTGGGAGTTTTATAAAGAGGTAGTCGGAGGAGGGGATGGTTAGCCATTAAATAATGTAATTGTAAATGTAAATAATTTGATGTCGAAGAGTGCAGTCCTCCCTTGATCGGTTATACTCTTACCTGAATACGATGTATTGTTAAATGCAGTTGCGTTTGGCATCTTCAAACTGACGAGAGAACACGAAAGACACTGATGTTCAGCGAACGCCATTCCATGCGCACCTTTACGAAGCGTCTGTCAGTCTTGCTTACATTTGCAAGAGAGGACTCTGGATTTAAAGGATATCTGTGACCATAAAACTGATAAATAATACGAAATGAAAATGTATTTCCACATAGGCCTTTATAGCGTCCTTACAAAGCACAACGTGGAACTAAACTTCAGAACGAAAGGCTCTCAGTTGGAAAATAAGACTTAGCAAAGAATCGGGAGTTGAAACTTTGTCAACTGGCATGCAGGCCATCAGCGTGTGCGAAAACAAAGTAAACATCAAGTTTCACGCAAATGCGAGGCCAAGCGCCAGAAGCAGGGAACATACAGGATGTTTGAAAATGAATGTACGGGCTTAAAGGCTTTGTAGCATTTAATACGTTCAACTTACAGTGATAAATATTACATCAAATGAAAGAGCAACCGAAACAGTTTTGTTAGTACACCAGTGCACAAAGCGTATGGAATGACCAAGACTGACTGAAGAATTTGTTGAACGAGTGAGTGTCTTTAACGCGTAGCCACAAGAAATCAGTTAGGAAGGCTAGTCGTGAATTATCAGTTCCAGTGATCTGTGCGGAGACTTTTAAGGATAGTCTTAACGACTACGTCTGTATCGTTTGCAGTTGTTACAAGCTCTAAAGCCTGCACACTAGGTATACGTGCCAACTTTGCAAAACGAAATGTTGCTGCACGACGATGAAGATTTACTTCAGAAAGTATATTAGAACATTTTTCTTAAGATGTATAAAAACAATTGCCTTGTCGGTTACCTGCAATATATGCACGAAGCTATTAAAATAAATAATAACGGTTTACTGCAGAAGCCATTCGATATAAATTAGGCTATCAAATAAACAAAATAAACATGAATCGCAAATTGCAAGCAGCGGGAAACCTTATGTAGAACTGTCAAACACTGAAGTGTTCGAGAGTCTAACAATTAATGCCACATGGCCTCAGTGACAGCAGTGAATTTGCCGAGAGGGAATAAAGCATTTGGCATTTTCGTCACTTCTTTCTGACCGTATCTTCTCAGTTTGTCGGAGACCTGTTAGAGGTTATCTGTGCTGCCGATGGCCTGTACGTATGATAATATAACCAAATATCCAGCCTTTCACCGACATATTTATAATGGTTCCCCACTTACTGGTAAAGTATACATTATTGTGTTACATATACAAGTTTTCCGTACGTTCTTTGGATGAGAGCGTCACTCTTGTTTTACAGATATAGATATAAAGTAATTTCAACCGAGATAACTTGACTTTCAAACAGTAATGTATATACCAATACTGTGGTATCAACACAAGCAGTTCATTTGTCGGAGGATAATTTCATAATCTGTAAGATTGCAGAAATTTATATTATTTTCTAATTTCATTTAAGAAGATAGAAATGCACTTGTACTGACGCTTTATTTCCTTTTCCTACGACCAGAAACAGCAATGGGAACCTCAGTCAACGCTCAAAATCAGACACACTCTGCTTACGTCAACGCCGTTTACAGGTACGTGTTTGAAAATGAAATCCTACATGTTGTAAATATAACAGTAGAATATCTACAGCCCTGCATCCTTTACACTGTTGACTGAAATTATGTCTACTATTTTTAGTTAAACTTTGGTTTATTGAAAGCTTGTATTATATTACCTGAAGGTATTTTAATCAACACCTATTGATCTAAAATACCTCATATTTAAGAAAGGGGTTTCATTCTATATCTAATACAGTAAATAATGTACAAGAATAGCAAACTTACTGCTGCACAATTACCTGCGAATGATCAGTTTTCACACAAGTGCGGAAATAACGTTAAATATTCTATATATGTAGAATATCGGAGGCTGGCAGTCATTTATCAAATTTTGTTCCTTATTAACACGTAACCGGCTTCATCCATGTATGTCCAACTTCAGATGTGTACATTCATATCTTAAGCACTGCAAGTCGTTAGCGCTATGTAGTCTGTTTTTATGCTATGTGACTCATATTTATTTCGTCGTTAGGACTACGTTTGTTTAGCTTGGATCGATGCTTCTAGTTAGAAAAGCGAAATGCATGCTCTGCTTCCCAAATTTGTTTGTAGTAGGCAAGGAAATTTCACAATAAGGTTAAAAGAGATACATTTTTGAGATGAAGGTCACTTTTCCAGAAAATTAGAATATACCTCGCAGATACTACATGTAAATGAAACAGGCAGAAAGGTGAACTAGTTACGAGAATTACAAATATATACACAGCAGCATGAAACTACTCTTAAATGACCAGACAGAACTAGCAAATTAAAAAACTCCTTCAAACGTTTCACAATTTTTTCTACAATACTTACGATGATCAGCACGTTAACTGAGTTCACTGTGTAACTTTTGTACTTGAATTACATATACAAATCACATTGTCTTAGTTATGTAAGTATCATCATAGAAACAACTGTTAAACTTCAAATGCGTCTGCGTACAACTTCGCATACTACACTATTGCTCTCTCACGCTATATAAAGGGAATTGTAAACACCAGCTCTTGCTTGTTAACAGATGTAGCTATATAATCACAATATGATGCAACTTAATGTCAAATATTACGTAATTTACTGATCCTTTGTTGTACGATAGACACCACAGATGAACCTAAGTCTTGTCGCGGAAACGGAAATTAAAAAAAATAAATCAAAAAGCCGAAGAACCAATGAAAATTTTTAATATGTCAATGATGAGCATATTTCGGCATGATGTACTGTAAACTAATGTTCCACTGTTTCCACTAAAGCCAACAGTGAACAATCGTATAGATTAGACCATATCAGCCGTGTGACTCCGCTCTGTAGATAATCATTGATCGATTTACAACCACGGCCGTTATACAGTTTGTAAGGCCTTTGTCCAAGGCTTGTATGCCTTAAAACCGTGGGTGAATGCTTATGAAGTGCTATCAAGTGAAAATCGGTAACAGTTTATGTGAAATTAATCATTGTACGCTATTTAAAGCTAAACTATTGTTCAGACTATATATTGTGCAGCGCGACAAAGATTTCCAGGTAATAAAAAGTTAAGTTTTTCTTCCTGATAATCATAATTTTTGCCAGCAGGGCATACACTCGCTTTTCGTAACTAAAAGCATCTCGTTTCAACATCGAAATAATTATTTCTCACTCGGTGCAACAGCAGAGCCACATATGTGATTTCAGCCATGTGAAGTCAGGCTTATGTATTTGATACCTATTATGGCCCGAATAAAGAAGTAAACGATCTTAAAATGGTGACTGCTGACTTTTATTTCGCTCCCATTAATTGTCAACATGTCACACTAGTTCAAAGTAACACATAAAATTGTTTTACGTATTCTACAAATTGCCCCGTTTCAGTTCACTCCGATAATTGGCGGAGCTAATTTCAGTACTATGTAAATATCTAAAAATGTAGCCCCAACTTTAGAACAAGGATTAGGTTCAGTTTCTGATACGTTTTATTAATTTCAGGATCAGTGAACTCACCGTGAAAAGAATGATTAAGCCATGGCTGCACTCTGATTTCATTTTCAAAAGGACTTCGACAGGGCAAGAGTACTACGACCAACTGAATATCTTGCACGGATTTACAAAGAAGGTAATGGAAACATGTCCCTTCCTCATTTTTCCATCTTTGCCAAGGAAGCAAAAAGCCGTATTTGCTACGTGCTTTCTACTGTTTTACAAAGAAGGTAGGTAAGTGTTGTTCTCCCTAAATTTTTTACAGCTTTCTGTGCTTGTCTGGGGTGCTTCTCATAATATTGGCTGTAACGTTTTTCCGTCGTTGTCTATGGTGATTTTATTTCTGAGGAAATAAATAGTAAGAAAGCAAAATTTAAAACATTAGTGAACAAATGAAGGGTCATGAGCAGTGTGATTCTCTTGATGTCCGCTTACGCATCTATGGGATCAACAATGAGTTTCATAGCTGCTTGTCTCAAGCGCGCGCAAGGCCGCGATTTGTTAAAGCGAATCCTGCAGATGTGACTGCTCACGATAAGTCGGTCGTAAAGAAGCAGTCGATCGCTAGCCGAGTAGAAATTAGTACTGAATTTTACGAACGGTAATAATAGTAATAATAATTATTGTTATTATTATAATCATAAAAACTGAAGAGTAATTAGCAATTAGGCCATGTCGTGCATTCTTGAAAACAGAACTTTTATTTGAATCTCCTGGAAATATGTATGTTACTGTACCATGAAACCTGATAATGGTATTACCTGTTTTCTATGGATGGGGATCTTACTTGTACAAATCTGTGTTTTGGCTGCTCAGTTCAGGAATCGTTCCACGTCTAAAATCACCTTGTCATCGTTCTGGAAATTCCTACCAGACAGTGATTTCTTTGTCCGTGGAAAGAGGTGAAATCAGTGTATGCCACGTCAAAAAAATATGGGAGAGGTGGCGGTGAGATAAAAAGGTAAATTTGATAACCCAAACAAGCAGCTTCTCTGACTGTATCCTGTACAGAATGAGCTGGAGCGGTGTCGTTGAGTAAAACCACTTCTTGTCATGTTCTAAATGTCATGTAAGATGTTCAGTACGGATCCATGACCGATATTTACTTTTTCCACTAATGCCTCGATTGTGATGCGCTGATCTTCGAACATTAGGTCCGCTGCTTCTCTTGCGAATCTTGGTTCTTCACCAATAGTCTATCACTTCACTCTCCGTTAGTCACCCTTGTTTGACAACAGTAGAAGTATCCACGCCACGTAACCATTCTGTCATATGATGGTGCACTGTAGCCGTGTACGTCCACCAACTCAGCACGGATTTTTGTAGCTTTGTCCTCGTTCAAAATCAAGAAACAACTCACCATTCTCTGCTCCATAAGTGAGCAATTTTGTCTCCTCAAGCGGCGAGCTACGGTACTGTGGCAAGGCGAGTTTAATGTATGCTAGGACTGCAGACATTTGTTCGAAATAAACAAAATACTAATTTCGTAATTTTATTTTTTCAAAGTGATAATTAAAACTTTATGATTACCCTATCACCTATAACTTTCGCCGCAGATATTGCGGTAATGGAAGTGCTATTGATGTGTGGTTTTCACAGACTGGATTGGTAGTCGGTGGCTCGTATTGTTAGCCAATAAAGGATAGTAATAATACGTATAAAATGTAATTTTTATTCAAACATACAATTTTTAAATGGATCAATATCTATAGACATAACCAAATTAAAAGTAGGTTAACTTAGAATATCAGTGGTGTTTGTTGCAGAATTCTAGCGCGAGCGGTTTACGATATATCATATTTTCAAAAGTTTCCACACCAACACCTGGTCATTCAATCTCCGTAGTTTTGGGTACGATGTTGTTATGTTTGCTTACTGTGTGCTTCTGTGTTCCTTGAATTCATTGCGACTTGCTAGTCAGTTAGTGTGTGACACTTCAGGCAGTAGATCGTGAGTGAACGATGGGACTTACCAATACAGAAAAAGCCGACATGCTCACGGTGTGTGCAGAGAGTAGGTAGAATACAGTTCGTTCTTGTACGGTGTACGCGGCAAAATATCCCAATCATTGTCAACCATTTCGGCAGTTATTTATCAAACTCTTCATAGAGTTATTTGAAAGTCTTAGCGTAACACCTGGACAACGAAACAGAAGAAAACAAGTGACGAAGAAGAGGGGGAAATTTGTTGCTGTTGCACTTGATCCGCACGTCAGCTCCCGTGCAACCGCATTAGGAACTGGCTCGAGTCAGGCATATGTCCTACGCATTCCTCATAGACATAATTACATCCCTATCACATTTCTCTCCATTAAGATTGTTGTGACGTAACAAGACTGTTACGCCACACTGAAGTAGCCGAAAGAAAGGCACGCGTACACACACGCCGACTGGCGTCAAGTCTGGAACAAGATACGTTATGACTGCTATCAAGAAAATACGTAGCTTTGGAATATACTTAACTTTATTTACTCCTTGTGATACATCTCTCTGGGCTATACAAATGAGACTCGTAAGATACATGCACTGTTACAATTGGCGCCTTGCTAGGTCGTAGCCATGGACTTAGCAGAAGGCTATTCTAACTTCTCTCGGCTAATGAGAGGAAGGCTTCGTCCGTCTTGTCGCTAGCAATGTCGTCCGTACAACTGGGGCGAGTGCTCTATCGTATCTCGAGACCTGCCTTGTGGTGGCGCTAGGTCTGCGATCACACAGTGGCGACACGCGGGTCCGACATGTACTAAATGGACCGCGGCCGATTTAAGCTACCACCTAGCAAGTGTGGTGTCTGGCGGTGACACCGCAAAGATCTGCACGGAAACGATTATGAGATTCATGTTAACTTTTGGGGCATTAAGACAGGATACTCCAGTTGTAAGATTGTTTTGTTTAGTGATAAAGCCGCATTTATCAATCATGGCCAGATAGACCGCCGAAACATGCACTAATGGGCTGTTGACAATTTCCGGTGGCTTCATCAGATGGAACGTCAGCGTCCATCGGGTGTAAACGTGTGGTGTGGGATAGTGAACCATCAGTTCAAAGACCCGTTTTACACAGACGGATTTCTGAACGCGGTCAAGCATTGCAACCTACTAACAGACCGTCTTCCACGGATGCTAAAAGATGTTTCTCTGCATACTAAGAGGAACCTGCGGTACCAACATAATGGCTGTCTACCCCTTAGTGTACAAAATACTACAGCATGTCTTCATGTATTGTTTCCAAGTCGTTGTATTGGACGCGGAGGATCTGTACATTGGCTGGTCTGTTCCCCGGATTTAGCGCCTATAGACTCTTTGCCTGTGGGGAAAGCTGAAACATGTTGTCTACAACGACAAACCAACCACACCCAATGATATTCGACGACATGCTACTGTAGCCTGTTCGGACATCTCCGCTGAAATGCTAGCACGTATGCAGCAGCCGTTCCATACCAGACTGAAAGCGTGTATTGCCACCGAATTGTCTCGTCACTGGTGACAATCCACATATCTAGCGTATGTCCTATTGTTCTCCAGTGTGTGCTACCAAAGGGATTGTACAAATGTCGGTGATGAAACTTTTGAAAATACGACATCTCGTAGACGATTCGCACTAGAATCCTGCAGCAAACACCACTGACACTCTCATTTACTCTACTTTAAGTGCGTTAATGTCAATAGCCATTGTTCAGCTTACAAAAGTGTAGTTTGCACAAAAATACATTTGGTATGTATTATTACAATCTGTTTTCGGCTAACAATAAGAGTCCCTGACTACCAATCCATCCTGTGAAAACTGCACATCGATAGCGCTTTCCATTTCCGCAATATTTGCGGTGCAAGTTTTAGGTGATTCACGTATATTAATATTTTTCTGGATGATTTCTACTTTTGCATTCAGATCAATTGGGAATTAATATGACACTCAAAAACTACGTGACCTGGCGTTCCTCTATAGAGCGAGCTGGGTAGCTGTGAAACACTGAAAAGCCATCTCTACTGGTCTTTACTTCCGATTGTCACTTGCTCCCGCCAACAGCCGATACAGAACATTGCCTGCCAAAGCAGTGCACAAAGTGTATGTATTGTTAGACTCTAGCAGATAAAGAAACCCCTTCTAGAAATTGATGACATCTTTTCTCTTGCAGGTGATAAGCGAAAGAAAATCAGCCCGTAAGGCAAACGGTGCCCAACCGAAGACACCTCAAGAGGATGACCTAGGTAAGTGTTATCCTGTTTATAATTGAGACAGAATGACATCACTAATACAGTGGAAAAGGTGTTCACCCACAACCTGATATTATTTACAGGTAGGAAACGACGTGTGGCTTTCCTGGACATGCTGTTGGACGCTTCTGAGAACGGCCAGAAACTTAACGATAAGGAATTGCAGGAGGAAGTGGACACCTTCATGTTTGAGGTAAGAACCGCTGCTTTCACGGGTATGAGATTTCAGATAAGGAATATATCAGCAGCTGAAATTTAATTTGTAGAGAACGTATTCTGGAATTACTATATGCACTTAACTGATTCTGGAAAAAAATCGTAATAACATGTACTTCCAAAAGGTCAGGGCAGTCGTGAAGCCCTTTAACTTCGACGTGAATTGAGGTGGTCCCGGCTAGAAAGTGCCAAGCCACATTTTTATGCTTTCCAGATAAAGCCATATTAATGCCTGAATTATTAAATTTTGGCTGAACACACGTAATATTTTTCTCTGGTATATTTTATTTTGTTTTATGAGACATAATACAAATATTTTAAACTACATTATATAGCAATTAATATTTTAAAATAAGATGGAATGTTGCTTGGCACTGTGTTGAACAAGCATTTTATTAGACAAATATTTTATTAACATTGTAAGTGCTTACAAACAAATGTTTATTTACTTTCTATCTTAACAGACAACGTTGCATTTCAAAAACATAATAACAATGACCTAAAATACTTCTTCTACACCTTCTTCTCCATTATCTTCATCACTAACAGCAGCAGGCAGCAAGTCACGAAAAAAGTCGTGGTAGGTTAGTGGAACGTAATTAATTATCATCATTACATCGTTCAGTTTGATTTTCTTAATTTCAGCAGGTCCATTGTATTTCGTTCTTAGAGTCATGGTAATTTTAGCAGAGTCAGAGGGCAAATAAGTGTGTCCAGGAATAAGGAAATAATGCTCAATTGCTCCAAACCGCTTTGTGTGGATCAGGTAGCTCCAAAATGCCATTATATTCCTGTTCTTATTCTGATCCCCACAGGGTTTTTTTTTCCAGAGATGGGTGTTGTTTCAAAATATTTGAGGGTACAGCTACCAATATCATCACTACCTTGGCCTGCAATACTTTCATTCCATACCAGCATATGTCCAATATTCTGGCTACGATAATGTATTCCAAATTTACATGTCTACAGTTTTCTGGAGTAGAAGGCAACAGAGGAATTGAGCTTAGGAGTGGGAAATATTTGCCGCAAATCAATGAATATGGCATGTAGATTCGGATCATGCTTGGACAACTCTGAAAATTCACTTAGTTTGACTTCAAAGATTCAGCATAACGCAAGTGTAATTCCTTTTTTATGCGTGTAGCAGATTTCTTTTCTTCTGTCCCATTTTCTGTGTTTACTTGGAGGGAGTCACACCCTTTTATACATATCTTCCACTGGCCCTATATTATATTCTTCACAAAATATCTTTCTGTACTTACTTTGAGATACTGCTTATGTGTTTGCATATTTGTAATACTGACAGTAATTTTCATACAGCTATATAATATTCATATCACTGCCTAAGTAGACTCTTTCAGTATTTTGTGACCTACTGTTATGAGAGCAGTACTTGGGAATGGACTTAATGTGAGCAAGGGCACCATTCACCGTATCACTAGTATAAGCATTAGGGCGACTGACATGTTTACGTCGTTTATCAGAAGAAGGTGCTCCGTCTTTAGTTTTTATTCTCGATATTATATTATTGATACGGCCTCCGTGATTTTGTAATCCATGAATGCTCATAAATGATTTTTTTAAAACTCTTTCTGACTTTCCATTAATCTTAATTCTAGAAATGAAGGTATTGTCTTTGTAACAATTTCTGGAGAATTTTTCTTGTATATCCATTTTACAGAACATGCTTCTATACTGCCACAGAGCTAGGTATCTTGCTTATCAAAATCTCCCACATCCCAAGATCCATGGACACTTTTTTTATTCCTTCTTTATCCAACCGAAGCTTTCGCATTTCTGCTATTGTTGCTATTAGATCAGAATTACCTGCAGTAGATGTATATTCACGACCTTCGTTTCTTTTTTTATGCCTATGAACCTTCTTCGGGAGTTTCACCATCTTTTTTGATCTTTGTTGTTTTGGAGGAGTACTGAATGGCAGTCTCTCATGTGATGCCGTTTTTCTTCGTGAAACAGAGTTACTGTCATCCTGACAAAAGGAAATATATGTATACAGTTTAAAGGCAAATTGTTGTACGAGGTGCATTCAAGTTCTAAGGCCTCCGATTTTTTTTCTCTGGACTGGAAAGAGATAGAAACATGCGCATTGTTTTAAAATGGGACCGTGTTCATTGTCAATATATCCCAGAGATGGCAGCACCGTACAGCAGATGGAATTTTACCGCCAGCGGCGAGAATGAGAACTGTTTTAAATACTTAAAATGGCGACGTTTTCCATACTTGAACAGCTTGCAATCATTCGTTTTCTGAATTTTCGTGCTGTGAAACCAATTGAAATTCATCGACAGTTGAAGGAGACATGTGGTGATGGAGTTATGGATGTGTCAAAAGTGCGTTCGTGGGTGCGACAGTTTAATGAAGGCAGAACATCGTGTGACAACAAACCGAAACAACCTCGGGCTCGAACAAGTCGGTCTGACGACATGATCGAGAAAGTGGAGAGAATTGTTTTGGGGGATCGCCGAATAACTGTTGAACAGATCGGCTCCAGAGTTGGCATTTCTGTGGGTTCTGTGCACACAATCCTGCATGACGACCTGAAAATGCGAAAAATGTCATCCAGGTGGGTGCCACGAATGCTGACGGACGACCACATGGCTGCCTGTGTGGCATGTTGCCAAGCAATGTTGACGCGCAACGACAGCATGAATGGGACTTTCTTTTCGTCGGTTGTGATAATGGATGAGACGTGCATGCCATTTTTCAATCCAGAAACAAAGCGCCAGTCAGCTCAATGGAAGCACACAAATTTACCGCCACCAAAAAAATTTCGGGTAACTGCCAGTGCTTAAAAAATGATGGTGTCCATGTTCTGGGACAGCGAGGGCGTAATCCTTACCCATTGCGTTCCAAAGGGCACTACAGTAACAGGTGCATCCTACGAAAATGTTTTGAAGAACAAATTCCTTCCTTCACTGCAACAAAAACGTCCGGGAAGGGCCGTGTGTGTGCTGTTTCACCAAGGCAACGCACCCGCACATCGAGCTAACGTTACACAACAGTTTCTTCGTGATAACAACTTTGAAGTGATTCCTCATGCTCCCTACTCACCTGACCTGGCTCCTAGTGACTTTTGGCTTTTTCCAACAATGGAAGACACTCTCCGTGGCCGTACATTCACCAACCGTGCTGATATTGCCTCAGCGATTTTCCAGTGGTCAAAACAGACTCCTAAAGAAGCCTTCGCCGCTGCCATGGAATCATGGCGTCAGCGTTGTGAAAAATGTGTACGTCTGCAGGGCGATTACGTCGAGAAGTAACGCCAGTTTCATCGATTTCGGGTGAGTAGTTAATTAGAAAAAAAATCGGAGGCCTTAGAACTTGAATGCAGCTCGTGAACACCTCATAATAACAATCTAATAATACAGATGTTTATACTATTCAGAATACCTGTTATATTTTTCATGAATATAGATTTCGAATCTTTAGATCAAGAAAGTGCCAAGCAACGATTGTACTTTTGGCATATTGTGCTGTACATAACATAAAATTACAGAAGGATATGAAGTAATGTATTCTGTAATCATTTCATAAAGACAAGTAAATAAGTATCAAAAACGTGTCTGGCAAACAGAAATCCACATTTTGTCCAGCCAGCAAATACACATGATGAACTATGAGAACAATATATGCCAAGCCATACTTACCTGAATTTCATTTTCTCATGTTAATTCGTCCTCAGAACGTGGTAAATATTCAGAGTGAGAATTAGCGTCTGTGTCTTCACTGTTTTCCGTAGAAAAGTTCAGTTTCTTTCTAGAAGCCATCTTCATCAAATTCGTTGTTGCTTGACTCTGACTTGCCGGTACGGAAGATACGTAAAGCATTCTGGCAAGAAGAGAAACCTGGAAACAGTACCATCTCGTGAGATTTTAATGCTACCACTACTAATTAACAGAAACTAATTCTATCAGAAGTTATCTGTATTACGGAGGCCCAGCGTCCTCAAAATAAGTGGTTGTACATTCGCAATTACATCGGAACCAAATCAAAGATGGCACTTTCCAGAGTTCACAGAGCGTGTTCAAACGCGAGTGCGCCGCACCAGTGCCACAAAGGACACCCACGGAACGTCAAATAGGTAAGACTTTGCACTTTATAAATGGTGCAAAGCAGCTAATCTAAGTTGGGGAGATGCAATTGATGCTGTTTGCTGCCTGGAACTTATGACACCTCTCCAGGATAGTCTGAAAAGCCGGAAATAATTAATTAGATATTCTCCAAGCCATTAAATTGCACGAAGTTCTACTCATCCCCAAAGAGTCGTCAGCACTCAACCTACCTTCACGTTCGGGAGTGCTGCGTAGCGTACGTCATAAGGTTTGCCCATTAGCTACTTGCCTCTAAATCTCGGCAGTTTGACACCAGCGGAAATGTACTGAAAAACAGTCTTTAAGTTCACTGCCTGTGTGATTTTACTTAGACAACTTTTCTAGCACAATGTGTGCACAAGAAAAGCTTATTGCGCAATAATGACAGAGTGACACATGGCACTCGTCCATCCGGTTCAACCAACGAGCCACGTCCCCCTAACAATGGCACCCAGTTCTTGCTGGCAGCGACATCAGATAGTCCTATGCGTAAATTATGATTGGTCCGCTGATCTTAAACTCAAATATCTCCACTCTGTCTTCCCTGATCGCTATGCGGTTTTTGCCATTCTTAGTGTAACAAAACATTGCATCAGTTCTCCAAATAATTAGTTTTCTTAATCATTGTGCTTAAATGTTTAATTTGTGCGAGTATCAAATTGAGTGTGTGCAGTATTATGACAGACCACTGACATGCCTCAATTCAGTTCTGAGCTGACAGTCTGCCAATTAAGATATGATTTGACTCTGTAATGGAGAGTAATTATACTTAATAACATTTCTGCCGGCCGGAGTGGCCGTGCGGTTCTAGGCGCTACAGTCTGGAGCCGAGCCACCGCTCCGGTCGCAGGTTCGAATCCTGCCTCGGGCATGGATGTGTGTGACGTCCTTAGGTTAGTTAGGTTTAATTAGTTCTAAGTTCTTGGTGACTGATGACCTCGGAAGTTAAGTCGCATAGTGCTCAGAGCCATTTGAACTAATAAAATTTATTTTTAAAAATAGTCCTTACAGCTATCATGTCAGTAGTATACATATAGGGCGACGAAAAAATACCGCACTTCGAGGTCGACATTCAGTTCCTCATGCAGATTCAAGACAAAAATTTATCTAGCAAATTCGGTTAGGGTGCATTTTGAAAACACATGTATGAAAAGGAGGAGCTAGCAACACTGTTACATCGTGCAGCGCATAAGAATGTAAAGAGGAATGTGTATCACCCCTGAATAACGTACGAGCTGTCGTAGCTCACTAAACAGATAACTGCGACATCAGACCTGTAACCGCCATTCTCTACGTCTCGTCTTTTATAAGCAGAACAGCATTTTGTCACGTGACAACAACCTATCACGTGACAGCAGTATCTATTAAACTGCATTCATGTGACTACTAACCGCACAGTGTAGAGCCGTAACTCGTCACGTCAAGAGCATTTAAGGCGGCTTCGCGAAGGAGAACACAAACAATGAACAGGTCGACATGCTTTTTATGCTGGGTGCATCCGATAACCAAGATGCTACTGTTGGTGCTCGTGCGTTTGCTATATGGTATCCTCAAAGGCGCCATCTCGATCAGGCTGTCTTTCCACAGGAAAAGCAGTCTTGGTTCCAAAATTATTTAATATTAACGACGCGTCTCACCGTTATGGGCATCATCAGCAGTAGCTGCTACGTCCATTTTCCATTTTATATGGCTTTATCACGAATGGGTTACGTATCTAGCGACTGTTATGCAGTCTGATGATCCCCAAAGGGTTAAACGCGTCACTGATATTAAATAATTTCACATCCAAGGCTGCTTTTATTCTGGAATAATTTGAAACTGATTGTTGTAGCACCCTGCCACAATGGAATGTAATAAGAATGTTTTTCGTCTCCTGGAGCAACGCTTTCGGGAAACCGGTAATCTTCGTCCACAGATAATGGACAGAGGTCGTCAATGACTAGATGTATCACTCAAACAGAGGACGCAATTCTTGAAATCGTTCACTAGTCACCTCGGTGGACTAACCTTGATATTGCAAGGCAATTCCGGACATTTCAAAAACTGGTTGTTGAGGTATTGCACGGTGAAGAAAGGGATCCATACCACTACACTTTGACCCAACACCACATAGCAGAAGACCGCATTCCAAGAGTACAGTTTTGTCAATTACTTTTGCACCAAGTGAAACACAATGAACTTTTTATAAATAGCTTGATATAGAATGACGACTCTAGCTTCACTCGCGAAGGTATTTTCTAGCTCCACAACAGCCATTACTGGCCGGAACCTAACCCACATGTCAGCCGTGAAGTGGCTTTCGGGCACCATTTTGGATAAACCCTTGGACTGGAATCGTGACAGAAGACCTTTTGGACCCTTACCTATTGCCAAACAAGTTGAATGCACCCCTGTATCATACGTTCCTTTGCAGTACTTTGGCTGATGCGCTAGGAAACGTTCCACTTGGTGTTCGGCGACAGCTGTGGTTTCAGCATGATGGTGCGCCACCACATCTTGGAATGAATATGTGTAACGATTTAAATGGAGCGATACTATGGAAATGGATTGATCGTGGAGGTCCTGTTTCTGTCATCCACGTCCCGCAGCCTTTAATACACTAGAGTTTTATTTATGGGGACACTTAGCCGAAGAATTTTATGGTATTCCACCCATGGGTGTACTCACCCTAATATCTCGCAAGCATGCCTCTTCGGCAATGGTGGCCGCCAGTGTGTTGTGTAGTGTCCAGGAAAGTATAATTCCTAGAGTGGCGAAGTGTTTGCAAATGCAAGGCGGTCGCTTTGAATATCTTCTCTTAAGTGAATGTTTCTCATACGTTTATATACCGACGCTGTGAAGATAAGCCTGGATGTCAAATGTACAGAATGAAATTATTGTGCGTAGCATAATGTACAATCTAGTGTAGAATACCTATTGTGTTTTTTATACCTCACAGTATAGAGAAAACGTTACTGTATCCACTATTATTTTCTATTGACTGTATTTGCTACCTGGACGAAACAAAGTGGTCGTTTACGTCTGTATGAAGATCATGTTATGTCTTTACGTTCAAATAAAAGTAACAGTAAGAGGAAGAAATACGCAAGATACCGCGTTATGGAGGTGTAAATTGGATAAAGTTTGATGCTTTAACTGCAGAAAATAAGTTTGACGCGGACGTGGCTCAAACAGCGGTGAGTCTCCATATTCATACCCCCGGTATTGCGTCGTCTCACTGAGCTAATGAGACAGCATCAGTACAGTACTGAGTTCATGCCACCTGTTCCTGGCCACATTGCATGCAGTTACATCGTTGTCAGAGCCTTGGTTTTTAAATCGCATTTCTATTCAACCCACTGGCTCGGCTAGGTTTTGCTAGATATACTTTTATCTTGAACTGAATTGAAGAATCACACGCTGACCACCTGGCGCAGCATTTTTTCTTCAGCGTGTCCACGAAAAAGCGAAAATCGTCTAGGAAAACAGGGAACCAAATACAATTATAGAAGAGGGTGATATAAATTAGTACTTTTTTTAATCTTATGGGACTTAACTGCTAAGGTCATCAGTCCCTAAGCTTACACACTACTTAACCTAAATTATCCTATGGACAAGCACACACACCCATGCCCGAGGGAGGACTCGAACCTCGGCCGGGATCAGCCGCACAGTCCATGACTGCAGCGCCTAAGACCGCTCGGAACAGATACTACTGTTTCTCGCTAACAAACTTGAATTTTAACTTTTTTTAAATTTATGAGCAGCAAAGTGTAGCGTGAAGCTAACACTCTTATCGTTGTCGATGGAACTGCTTGCTAGATGACAGACTAACAACGCAATAAAATTGTCCACAACTGCAAGGTGGGTTGAACATCACAGTGTTTTTTACTAGTCAAGGTACTAAGTGGTGCGTCGTTATCGCCCCTTCATACATGAACCGCCTTATCCGGTTATAGGGGCCTACAGTTGTGTGTGGACACCGAACCATGGTACATTTCAGTGATTTTCACATTAGTAGTTAGTTGTCAGAGATGAAAGAAGAGATAATTGTGAGTAAGAACTCTTGCGCATGCTTTGGATTGGATATTGGGCGTTTGCTTGAAAAGTCTAACACTTATCCTTTAAGCTACCGATCTACGTGTACAATTCCTTAATCATCCGCAAAATGAATACCACTGTTGATGAAATTTGTTAGTCAGGGATGTTAAGACTAAGAAATTAATGAACGACATAAAGGAAAAGTAACAAATTATTGTTCATCTCAGAAGTGGAAACATAACGATGAGTTAAAGAGGCTGAACTTCTTTATATGCAAGGTCCACAGTACGGTTCTTCGGGTGAAACTGTCATCACCGAGTAGACGAAAACTTTCTGGATATATACGATATTGCAATGCCTGTGTTATTCAGAATTACGGTGCACACATGCATGTCCGCAGGAGTTGGCACTGAGACAGTTACAACCGTTATGAAATACATTACATGTACTCGCAATTGAGGATATGGATAATCATCAGCTGTCTAATGGAATGACGACGCTGAAAATGTGTGTGGGGCCGAAGTCGAACCCGTATTTCCCGCTCACCACGAACGGTCGCCTTACCATTTGGCTACCCAAGCACGAGTCACAACCAGACATAAACTTCCGTATGTCATCAGAATTGTGTTTAAAACCTGTATTCGTACATCCATGATGTATGATGCAGTACAGGAACGCATGCATACTTGTGCAAAAGAACCTTGCGTCGTAATTATGAATAACACAGGCACTGCAATATCGTATTTATCCACCGACACCAGGCAAGCGACTTTCAAGTAAAATGTCTTCCCTGTACGGATATATACATCGGCCGACATGGGGCAAGCGACTTCCAAGTAAAATGTCTTCCCTATACGGAAATATACAGAATGGAGGTACGAGTACTGGCTGTAGACACATGGCTGACGGCATACCGAAGTTTGGGTCTGCCGGTGAGTCGTGCTCGGGTAGCCAAATCATTTCCACCGAAAGGGAGGCCTTTCTGTTGTATTTATGCTTGTACAAATAAAGATGTCTTGTTTATTTAACCCGTTAAAAATGGTAAGGCGACCGCACGCGTCCCGGTTCTGCTCAGATTTTCATTGTTGAGTTGATAGTTATCCATATTCGTAAATGCGAATACATTGAATGAACTTTCTGGGTAGTCTCACCTAGTTTTCGTCATTCAGTTACAATGTTTATCATTCATTCCACGCCTTTTTCTTTGGAGTATTGAATACTGTAAGGTATTCCGAAAATGCGGGGTAGCAGTTTAACAGAAAATCACTAAGCATTTATTTTAAGCATTTAATAACTAGCCAACGAAAAGCTCATTAGAGGCAGAGCACAAGGTCGGATTGAACAATGGGTGGATCAGGAAATCGGCCGTATCCTTTGAAAGGAATACTGAGCTAGATTTCCGTTGAATAGGTAATAATAGTGCAATATGGGAAACGTTAACTTCCATATATAAGAACAATGACACGAAATGCCTGCCACTAGACGGCAAATAGTAGTCAAACCAGTCACAAGGATGACGATTAAGGAAAAGGGGAAGCATGGAATGCCTAATGTATTAATCACTGCGCCATTTCACTCCATGAAATTAGTTTACAATATCTTTCGCGGTAGATTCCTTATTACACCGAATTGTAATGTTTGAGTCGTATGATATTAGGTTTTAACAGCCGGTACTGAATATTTCATGTCTTGTACAAAAGATGTATTTTCATGTCTCTTACAAATATTTCAAATAGATGAGTTAAGAAATAATAACATATTTCAGCCTATATGCTTGCGAGCTGCAGCGACATGTTTTACATTTCTGTTTTTTTGTAAACTATTTCACAACTTCGCAAACATCTCACTATTTGTGCTCTAATTGCAAATCAGCCATTTTGATTCATTTGCGTTTCTCTCTGTGTTCTCAAGGGTCACGACACGACGTCTGTTGCCATGTCGTGGGTTCTGGTACTGCTTGGACACCATCCTGACATACAGGTGAGTTAAAATCTTTTCCTGTCCTTTCATGTACGTTTCATTTCAAAATTATCGGAATAGGGTGTTTCACTGTAGAAATGTGGTGGGTTTTCAACCAAACTGGAGCAACGAGTAATTGGGAAATTGAAAGGAACCGGAACGATGGAGGCTAAAGTAGATACCATAGTTCAATTGCTGGGATAATAAATCCAGAACAAAAGATCGAGAACAGTTTGTGTAAATATGTGTGTGTATGTATATCTGTGCGTGCGCAAGCCCGCTCTTGTGTGTGCTTATGTGTGTGTGTGTGCGTGTTTGTGTGTGTGTGTGTGTGTGTGTGTGTGAATGTATGTGAGTGTATTTGTGTGTTTGAGTGTGTGTGAGAGACAGACAAATACTGAGTGTAGACTGTGTTTCTCTCCGGAATATATCTCACTAATGCTGTTCGCTACCTGCAGGAAAAAGTCTTCGCTGAGCAGGAAGACATTTTTCGAGACGAGCCTAAGAGACGTCCAACCACGCATGACCTGAACAACATGAAGTACCTCGAAATGGTCATCAAGGAAGCCCTTAGGCTCTATCCGAGTGTTCCAGCCGTTAGTCGCCACCTGACGAAGGAGGTTGATATTGGCACGTATACCATACTACCTTCTTTGTACTCGTACCATTATTACCATTACAGTTGGTTTCCAAGCACATCTGATCGGTCTCTCAACCGGGGAACTCTGGAAGTGTTCAAGAAAATTTGACTACTTGCTAGTTTCTTATCTTCTACATATAAACAATTTAAGGATCAACAACCTGAACATAACAATAAATTTTTAGAATATAACCTGCTTAGAACCATGAAACAGGGCCAAAACAGCGGGAATTCTGTTTTCTATAAGACAAATAACCGTACATTAGCGCAGTAGCTGCCTTTCTCACAGTTATTATATTATGCGTAAGGTGATGGTATTGATCTGTCTCGTTCACAGTTGCTTTCATTTTTTTTAGGAGTCAAAAATATTTACCAGTGTTCGGCAGTTACTCTTGTCTACTGGATTTAAGCATTATGCCGATGCTGCGCAGACCGTAGTTCCGAGTAAATGTTGTACCTTACGCACTTTGCTGGCCTCGCAGGTGCCTACAAAATTCCTGAGGGCTGCACGGTGTCACTCAACATCCGGCAGACCCACCGTGACCCCGACCACTGGCCGAACCCGGAGCGCTTCGACCCGGACAACTTCCTGCCGGAGAGGGTGCAGGGCAGACACCCTTACGCCTACGTGCCCTTCAGCGCTGGGCCTCGAAACTGTATAGGTAAGTTTCCGTCAGCTATGCTAGCATTGTACAATCGTCTGTCAGTAATTACTTTTTGTAAATAGCTGACCATAATCTAAATCTTATTGAAGTTACCGGACGCTGAAAATATCGCCACAGTTGTAAGGTTCTACACTACTGGCCATTAAAATTGCTACACCACGAAGATGACGTGCTACAGACGCGAAATTTAATCGACAGGAAGAAGATGCTGTGATATGCAAATGATTAGTTTTTCAGAGCTTTCACAAAAAGTTGGCGCCGGTGGCGACACCTACAACGTGCTGTCATGAGGAAAGTCTCCAACCGATTTCTCTTACACAAACAGCAGTTGACCAGTGTTGCCTGGTGAAATGTTGTTGTGATGCCTCGTGTGAGGAGGAGAAATGCGTACTATCAAAGGTCGGATTGTAGCCTATCGCGATTGCGCTTTATCGTATCCCGACATTGCTCCTCGCGTTGGTCGAGATCCAATGACTGTTAGCAGAATATGGAATCCGTGGGTTCAGGAGGGTAATACGGAACGCCGTGCTGGATCCCAACGGCCTCGTATCGCTAGCAGTCGAGATGACAGGCATCTTATCCGCATGGCTGTAACGGATCGTGCAGCCACGTGTCGATCCCTGAGTCAACAAATGGGGAAGTTTGCAAGACAACAACCATCTGCACGAACAGTTCGACGACGTTTGCAGCAGCATGGACTATCAGCTCTGAGACCATGCCAGCGGTTACCAGACAAAAGCCCCTGCGATGGTGTACTCAACGACGAACCTGGGTGCACGAATGGCAAATCGTCATTTTTTCGGATGATCGGGGTTCTGTTTACAGCATCGTGATGGTCGCATCCGTGTTTGGCGACATCGCGGTGAACGCACATTGGAATCGTGTATTCGTCATCGCCATACTGGCGCATCACCCGGCGTGATGGTGTGGGGAGCCATTGGTTACACGTCTCGGTCACCTCTTGTTCGCACTGACGGCACTTCGAACAGTGGACGTTACATTTAAGATGTGTTACGACCCGTGACTCTACCCTTCATTCGATCCCTGCGAAACCCTACATTTCAACAGATAATGCACGACCGCATGTTGCAGGTCCTGTACGGGCCTTTCTGGATACAGAAAATGTTCGACTGCTGCCCTGGCCAGCACATTCTCCAGATCGCTCACCAATTGAAATCGTCTGGTCAATGGTGGCCGAGCAACTGGCTCGTCACAATACGCCAGTCACTACTCTTGATGAACTGTGGTATCGTGTTGAAGCTGCATGGGCAGATGTACCTGTACACGCCATCCAAGCTCTGTTTGACTTAATGTCCAGGCGTATCAAGTCCGTTGTTACGGCCAGAGGTGGTTGTTCTGGGTACTGATTTCTTAGGATCTATGCACCCAAATTGTGTGAAAAATGTAATCACATTCAGTTCTAGTATAATATATTTGTCCAATGAATACCCGTTTATCATCTGCATTTCTTCTTGGTGTAGCATTTTTAATGGCCAGTAGCGTATCATTTTGAACACGATCCTTCTTATACGCCCATTATCAGGTGCTATACTGAAAATAGTACCCATGCAGTAAGACACATAAAAAAGCAAAAAAGTTCATATAAAAAGTGACACCAGACAGCGCTACGGATGACTGCCTGGATAAATAAATATGCAATGAATACCAGGACACTTATACTTCGTGATGTGACCTCGAACGCCGCGATGAACGAGTATAGCGGAGAGCAAACTGGTAAACCAAAGTGGCAAAAACACCACCATCTGTTGACGGGAAGAAGAACGCGGGGCGACTAGCCCGGCCGTTCACAATTTGAATTAATGATTTACTTTTAAAATAATAATAAAAAACATTACCTAGAAAGTAAGTTTGGAAACGTTAAAAGTGCATTGTGAGTGGTAAAGTATCATATTGAACTGGGCGGTACACAACTGTAGTAAAACTGAGTGGAAGCTGGTAGCATAAAATTTATGTAGAAACCGTAAAACATAATGAAAATTTTCCCTTTCCACGAGTGGCACGCAGGTTTTTAGTTTAGTGAGGACCCTTATGGCGATGTGGAACAACACGTCACAGTCATCAGCTAAAGGAACATACACATGCCACTCCTATTTAAAAGCATTCGCTACTGAAAGAAATGGAAGGTAGAAAAACCTTACATTCCACACTGTCAAAAACTACTACGCCAATTAATAGCTAGCAGCAGTATCACTAAAGGGATACATTAAGTGTTGGGCCACTAATCGAGGCTCACATAAGATAAGACCTGAGACGAATTTTACATCAAGAAAGACAGATAAATTTTAAATTAGTGAGGACGTAAATAATGACGCAGCACAATAATGCGCCATAACCAAAGAATAAAAAATGAAAAACATACAAACTTCTATTACATGCTTAGGTGACTAGTCACATATCAGCTGGACACCACCAACAAACAAATTGCAGCAGTAGAGTTTCCAGGTTACACTGTTCTTACCGTAACCCACCTGGAATTTTGCCATGGCAGCATGGTACAATGACATAATTTTAAAAAATTCCATACCTCACTTGAAAAATGCAGTTGTGAATAGTTTTTGAGAGGTGATTATAGAATTAACACTAGCTAGATTATTGGTATTCTTATTCCGCCGTGTATTCACCTTCTTCTAAAGCAACATGGTAGTCAGAGATTTTGATGTAGCAATCATCCTCCCTGCTGAAGATGAAATAGAACATTGGGTATTTTCGGAAGATTCTGCCCTCTAGGAGTCGCGTACCTACAAGTGGCGGATGGAAGAATCAACTACATGTAACGAATGTGTCAGTAAGACATAATACTCTTATATTTGGTCAACTGGCCAAAATATCGAAACGAAGTTTTGAGCAAATGATAGTACCCGGAAGGGTACGTAATTTTCTGCATGATTAATTGTCTTAACTCTTGTATCAAACTAAGTACCGAAAGAAGTACGGTTTCTTTAATGAAACAGTGTAGTTTTTTGAACGGGAATCGAAAGTTATTACTAGTAAGAGTATAATGTTATATCGCTTGTTAGTGGTGGTTTTTCGAAACATATTCGAGAATACGCTACGACTGCAGTGCAACCCGGCCGGAATTGACGATTACAGTGTATAATCCGCCAATTTCGGCTTTCTTGCCACGCTTCGTCGTTATAAACATATCTCATCTTGATCCTACTTGACATTGTATAGACACAGCGTCAGCTACGATTTTTGTAAATTTAACTATGCGGTAACTTCTAGTGTACCAAAATAGGCTTTGGAACATTAGAAGTTAGCATATAGTTCCATTTGGAAAAATCGTATCCGACCCTCCATTTCGTATAATGCAGGGCCAAGAGTAAATGCGTCCCGTATCGGGAACGTAGACGTATCTTCTTGCTGCATCTAGCGACGGAACTTTGTGTGAGACAGTCGCTTGGCTCTGTTTACTTCACAGTAGCCACTGTGGTTGCTATGTCTTTCAATTTTAGCATATTTATCGGGTATTTGAGCGTAAATTTTCAACGACAGTGGTAAACAGTCGTTGCATCAATGCAGTCGTCTTTACAACTGCTATTTAAAATATTATTCTACTTAATAAAACTATACTTGCTCCTACACTTCGTTTCATAGAAAAGTTAATAATGCAACTAATTTATGTGTCCCTCTGCATACCATAATTTTCAGAAAATGTTTCGATTTCTGAAACAGTTCCCAAAATTAAAGATATGCTACGTCTCACGTAACTTACCCTGAAGAGGGGTGGTCAGAATATGGCGAATAAGGACTCTTTGACCAAAAAGGACACAGACGTCTGCCACCTTTAAGACAGACGAAGTGGCCACCCTTTGGTCCCGTAGCTGGATTCGGCATATTCTTCCACTTAGCTTGAGATGGATCCAGTGTTTTTATTTTTGCCTATCTGTCTCCCCTGACTTCCTCTCGTTCTCCCCCGACCTCGATGCCTTTACCGTATTCAAAGGCTCAGGGCGTCCTTCTAGTTTCCTTCTTCAAATTCTTCAAGCGACTTATGAATGTGGAGTCTTTATTGGCTTGGTGAAGCCTACCTTCTTCGGGGAGTTACCCATGAATACAAATTCAGATTGAGGGTTTAATCGATGGGCCTGTAGCCCACCCTCGATGAAAGACCAGTGAGAATTCACGAAAACAGGTGAATAAACCACGACGACGAATAATGCAAGGGAAAAGGATTTTTGGATATTGGGACGTACAAGGTCTGAATACAAAGTATCACGAAATATTCAAGACAGTAAAAGACTTAGCTTTGAGTGATATAAAGCGAAAGGGAAATGGATATGGAAAGAAAGGAAATTATACATACTTTTTTTAGGACAGTCAGCAAAGATAACAGAGCAAACGCTCTTAACGCAGATGAAGAGTGTGAAGCGAGTTTGTAGTCGGGTGCTTGTCGATAAAAAGCTGATAACACTTGATCTTGAACTACATGTCAATAAAATTTTGATAATTGGTGTGTAAGAAACAAAAGACACATGCAAAAAAGATGATACGTTTTCTGATAGAATGGGCACCCTGCTTGACAAACAGGACGAATGTGTTGGTAGCAAAAAGACTTTTTTATTTTGTTTTTTGTAGAACACATACAACACAAGCAAGAATGGATCGGAAATGAGTGTTAACGGACCAGCTATAAATTTGCACAAAAATTTACAATTTTCATCTCCAATTGGTCACTGGCAGGGAATTATTTCAACAAAATAAAATCAACATGTAGAATCAACAATAATGTGAGGTATGAACCTTGGGCTTCGCGTTCCCAGGCAGCAATAAGGACTTCAATGAACTTCACGCAGGTATTGGTATTTGCCTCTTCACAAACGGCGCCCTTACTGATCACCTGTGACGTGAGTTAAAACGTGGAGAGGTGCTGTAAGTACTGGTATCCATATCCATCTGTTTACAGTATGTCATGTAGTTTCCGTGGAGTCGTCTTCTGAAGCTACGTAGGTTCTTATGAATAACCCCATACACATATCCCTATAAACATATAAGGCGGTTGCAAACTGGAGGGAGAACTGTCAAGTTAATCTTCTGCGAAGAGGAAATGGCGACTACAAGGTTGTTTGTGGCCGAGGATAGCAAACGTATTACGTCTTTAGAAACTTAGTGGAGGCACACAATCGATGACGTATGGAGATAAATGGAAATAAATGTAGGAAAACAACGCAAATAATGGTCATAGGAGTTGGAGGGCATGATTTAAAAATCGAGAAGGGATTCATTAAAACTATAAACTTACATACGTACTGCGGCAACTAACTGATAACGAATGGAAGAAATGTTCAAGATATACTGAATAAAATAGGGAAAGATAAAATAGTAATTAAGCTGCTACATCTTGAATTATAAAATGACAATATCTTAATTTGCAAAGAATGGCAATGTGCAAGAGTTTTGAGAAAATCCCTGTGGCATATGAAGCACAAGTTTACACACTGAGAAAGGAAATGGAAAAAGATGTTCACCAATGGAGTGTTGTTTTGGATAGTGTGTTGCCTAACCACAATAATGGACATGGTTAGCAATTAAGACACATGTCCAGTGAAAAGAACGTGTGGTGCAGCAGTGTGATACTAATGGATGGGAATAAAATATGTCAGAAGCTGGGGACTTGGCCACGGACAAGAACGTTAATAAGAGGTACGCCTATGAAGAACGGGAATCCGTGAATTTTGGAGGCCAAGTAGAAAAGGACTTGACTGATACTTAGCTGCGTAATACATGCAAAGATACAGTCACGAATCCCTGTACAGTTCTTTTAATTTCTTTTTGTTAAAAATAACTGTTTCTCAGGATGAAAAAAACAGAATAATTAGTTCACGTTATATCTTTTTACTTTTTTATTTTTTTCGTTCATGTTTATATGCCTTGTGACGACATGCCGAGAGCTTCCATTCTTGTACGCGTCTGAAGAAGAAAGCTTACAGATTAATAGTACGTTGACGTAGATGTCTTCAGAGTTGGAGTTTTAGTTTCTATTGGACGAAGATAGAGAATAAATCAACTGTGGGTCGGTTTTTTTAAAAAAAAATACCTGGACAGTTACCTTAGTGATGTACAGCCTACAGGAAACTTGGGTTGATCTAGACTGTTCGACGGCAATTTAAAAGTTACTCCTCCTGAATACGTTTGATAGAGATCTCATAAGCACATTTAACTCATCTCAGCTGTTAAGCCCATTTATGTGATGATACATTCGTACTACCACCTTACATTTTGCACCATCACTCTCCACTGCAGTTGAATGTTCCTTGTGCGCACCGACTGTTCTTGTTATCTGTCACATTTGTACAGAGTGAATGTTTCAGAAAAGTGGAACCGGGATAATTGTGGAAGACGGTTATGAAAGTGGTTAAAGCTCGAAGATTAGGTACACAGTCAATATTTAAGTGAAACCGTCTAACATAAATTGAAGGTATATTTGGCATGGAGGTTGAACAGCGAAAGAATAAAGGGGTAACAGAGGAAACGAAAAGGTTAAAAGTAACAGCGGACGAAAAAGGTTGCTGACACTGTGAATCTAGGAACGGGCCTGGACGTCTATATGATACAATTTCGGTCCAACAAGTACTAATTATCGAATGCCTTACGTTATTATATAATATTAAGTGTTACTGATATGTGATTTAGGTTTTTTAACTGCAACAGTCTCACTGTGTTTTTGAATTTTATTCCGGTAGTTGTTAAAATGCACTGAAAAAATGTAGAGAACAGTTGGACTGGAACCTTTTGGTTGGGTTATGATTGTTAAGGACATTTCATTGATGATTTCACGGCCTGGGCTAGGGAGGCGTTCAAAGTTGCTTTGGGAAAGCATATGGTGGGTTCAGTAATATACTGATACTGAACGTGGGATATTTGAAAGAGCACGGACAGCAGGCCAGGGGACTCGGTCATCGGAGATATAACAGGGCGTGGAAACTCACGTTTCCTCAAAAAATAGAAGAAATGACTATGTAGTAGCTGTAGGAGGAGATGTGGGAGCTTTATGTGTTGGTGCAGCATACAGGTGAGAGTAGGTAGGTACAGAAAGTGAGGCAGAGTATGTGTGATTCTAGGATTTTAAAAGAGCTGTCAAACCTAGGACAAGTGGAGGATGAAATAACTTTGATTCAGATGATGATGGTTGGATGAGGATCTTCTATGTAAAGATGACGATCATGAGATTTAGCCACCGTGTTCATTCGGTTACCAGTTTTAGCCGACTGTGAGCTTTATTTTGGATGATTAATTATTGCTAATTCCTGGTTTATCGACTGTTAGTAGGCCTAATTCCCAGAGGAGTGTCAGCTTTATGTAACTCTCAAGAGCTTCTACAGTTTAAATTTGAGTATATATTTGACGTCTTGAAAGACTGAAACTGAGCATTATTGTTTCGTTCAGCCAGCAGCGACACTGTAATCTGTAGTGAAATGTTGTGTGTCTGTTGCAATCCACAGGCCAGAAGTTCGCCATCCTGGAGGAGAAGGCGGTGCTGTCGTACGTGCTGCGCAACTTCCGCGTGGAGACGGTGGACAGGCTGGAGGACCTCCAGCTGATCGGCGAGCTCGTCCTCAGGCCGATGAACGGCGTCAACCTCAGGCTGTGGCCGCGGTAGCACCAAGTCTGTGGCGCCGCTTCTAAGTGCCTCCTGTCCAGTCCGCCAACAGCGCTTCATATCATCATTTTTTCATCTCGTGATCTGTCCATTTTAATAATCTTGTACATATGTTTATACATTTTATTGAATAAATATTATTTTTTAATTTATTTAGCTTCAAGGAGATACATATAATATTTATAACTATCCCAATTAGAATGTTGGACGTTATGAGCTTTACACGCATTGTAATTGTGGGCGAATCTAGGTGGCAATCATTTGACTGGAAAACGACGATCTCTCAGATCAATTCCGAATGGGAGACATCATGGCAGTCAGATTAAAGAGTGTCCAACCCTCTCGTGACTTTCGTCTTAGGGAGCAGAAGTACTGTTAATTTGTGACATCACGGTGACATTAGGGTCGATACGTCACCTAAGGTCACCCCTCTATGTTGAGTGAAACGACTGTTTAGGTGAACCAGTACGCAACCATGCTGCGGCTAGCAGATTCTAGCGCGGCTCATAGATGCGTGCACACTCTGTGAAATCATGTTGGCATGTCGGGCGAAATGAGTGATGGTAGTCCGCTGAGCACAGAGTTCTTGGCTTTTTTTTTTGTGTCATCAGTCTTCTAACTGATCTGATGCGGCCCGCCACGAATGATCCCAATCTCTATTTTCCTCTACAGTTTTTACCCTCTACAGCTCCCTCTGGTACCATGGTGTCCTAACAGATGTACTATCATCCAGTTCCTTCTTGTCAGTGTTTTCCGTATATTCCTTTCTTCGCCGATTCTCCAGAGAATTTTCTCGTTTCTTACCTCACTAGTTCACATTCAGCCTCTTTTTGTAGCACCATATCTCAAACTCTTCTATTCTCTTCTGTTCCGGTTTTCCCGCAGTCCATGTGTCACTTCTATGCAAGGCTGTGCTCCAAACGTACATTCTCATAAACTTCTTCCTCAGATTATGGCCTACGTTTGGTAGTAGTAGGCCAGTAATGCACTTTTTGCCAGTGCTAGTCTGCTTTTTACCCCCCTTGCTCCGTCCATCGTTGGTTATTTTGCCGTCTAGGCAGCAGAAATCCTTAAATTCACCAGTTAAGATGTTAAATCTCTTGCTGTTCTCACTTTAGCTACTTCTCCTTACTTTCGTCTTTCTTCGATTTATTCTCAATCCATATTCTGTACCCACTAGACTACTCATTTCCTTCAACAGATCCTGTAATTCTCCCTCACTTTCATTGGGGATAGAAATATCATCAGCGTACCTTAACACCGATAGCCTTTCACCTTGAATTTTAATCCCACTCTTGAACCTTTCTTTTATTTCAGTCTTTGCTTCTTTGACTTATAGCTTGAACGATAGGGGAGAAACACTACATCCCTGTGTCATACCCTTTTCAAACGGTGCGCTTCGTTTTTTGTCTTCCATTCTTATTGTTCTTCCTTGCTTCTTGAATATGTAGTATATTACCCGTCTGTCCCTATGGCTTACTCCTATTTTTCTCAATATTTCGAAGATCTTGCACCATTTTACATCGTCTAAGGTTTTTCCGGGTCGACAAATCTTATGAACATGTATTCATTTTTCTTCAGCCTTGCTTTCATTATCAACCGTAACTTCTGAATTGCTCTCTGGTGCCTTTAGAATAAGCCAAACTGATAGTCATCTAACAGATCTTAAATTTTCTTTTCCATTCTTCTGTGAATTATTCTTCTCAGCAACTTGGATGCATCACCTGTTAAGCTGATTCTGCGATAATTCTCACTCTCGACAGTTCTTGCGATCTTGGAAATTCTGAGGACGATGTTTCTCCGGAAGTCTGCCGGTATGCCGCCAGTCTCATACCTTTCACACGCCAACGTGAATAGTCGTTTTGTTGCCACTTCCGCTAACGATTTTCGAATCCGAGGGAATGTTATCTATTCCTTCTGCCTTATTTGATTTTTACTAAAGCCCACACAATCGTTTCGAGACTGTCAGCAACTGTATTAACGTTTATAACAATTCTTACTTATTCTCCAGTCTCCGTTGTACATTTTTAATTGCGTAACATGTTTCGACCACCCTGCATAATCTTCAGACCTAAGTATTTGTGTCAACAACCCGTTTTGTCTGTGTCAGAACCTCATATCAGGGTAATACTTACATCTGAAGATGATCCAGGGAGATTATATTGTTAAAAAGTACACAACTGAGTCTGAAGAATAAATGAGATGTGTTTTACACTTTAATTGTTAGTTGCCCCTACAGCAGTCAGCAGATGTGGTGTGCCTTTAGTCAAATGACTCTACCAAACATTTGAAAGCCCCCTACTTCTTTTTTAAACTAATCTGAATACATAATTGGTATAGCGTCAGTAAAAATATTCTCAAAATTATTCCGCCTTTTTATACGAAAGTGAGAAGTAGGTAATGAAGGCTGATTATCGTTGGTACAGACAACTACATGGTTTTCCACTAAACCCAGAACTTCATTTATATTTACTGTCCAAATGTTTGTACAGAGTTCCAACTATACTTATGATGTTAGACACAACTACGGCTTTCTTATTAAGATTTCAGTAACTATATATTTACGATCAAAGAATAGTTTAACATTTCATTTACCGTTACTAATCATTGGCGGCTTAACGGACCAATCACAAGCTCGCCCTGAACGTTAGACGCGAATCCGGCTAGCTCTTTAGTCAGTAACCCGTCCGTATTTGTGCTGACAGCCTGTTGCTAAGACGGATTACTTTATGTCATTCAAATTAAGTGAAAGTTCAAAACAGGCTCTGGAAATGTTTGTGTTCGTAACTGTACAGTCATCAAAAGCGTGTGAAGAGAATTTGTGAACTTTGATGGTGCTCGATAAGTGATGGTTAGAATCCGCGATCTTTGACGAATACAGTGGTTTTAGACTGGCTCTCATGTGATTTACCGTAACAACAATATTCATTTTAGTGATTTTGAGATTGAGAGCAATAAAAATCATCTGTCATTCCCCAATTTTGAGACTTTCATGGAAATGGCGTTGATATACAAACATCAAAAAAAGTTTTGTATCAACCCGGTTCCCACAACTCCTGAAGATAGACATTCGCTGTGAATATTGTATCGCAGACACAGTCCCTTTGACTGTTCAGAGATGTCACTAAAACCGCCCAAGCATGTAAACAACCATGCATGAGCAGCGCCCTTTAGACGGAGGGGGTCCGACAGCCCATCAGTTCCAGTCATTCCAACAACACGGCTCGTATTGTCTGTAGTTCAACCATGCCTAGACAGTCAATACCGCGGTTCGTTCGCGCCAGCATTGGTACTTTGTGCCAGGAAGGGCTCTCAACATGGGAAGTGTCCAGGCATCTCGGAGTGAACCAAAGCGATTTTGTTCGGACATGGAGGAGATACAGAGAGACAGGAACTGTCGATGACACTCCTCGCTCAGGCCACCTAAGGGCTACTATTGCAGAGTATGACAGGTACCTACGGATTATGGCTTGGAGGAACCCTGACAACAACGACACCATATGCTTTTCCTGCAGCCACAAGACATCGTGTTACGACTCGAACCGAGCGCAACTGGCTGAATGATGTGTAACTTCACTTCGGACGTCCATGGCGAGTCCATCTTTGCAATCACGACACCCTGCAGTGCGGTACAAATGGACCCAACAACATGCCGAATGAACCACTCAATATAGTCATCACGTTCTCTTCACCGATGAGTGTCGCATATGGCTTCAACCGGACAATCGTCGGAGACGTGTTTGGAGGCAACCCGGTCAGGCTGAACGTCTTAGACACAGTGTCCAGCCAGTGTAGTAAGGTGGAGGTTCCCTGCTGTTTTGGGGTGGCATTATGTGGGGCTGACGTACACGCCTTGTGGTCACGGAAGGCGCCGTAACGGCTGTACAATACGTGAATGCCTTCCTCCGACCGATAGTGCAACCATATCGACAGCATATTGGCGAGGCATTCGTCTTCATGGACGACAATTCGCGTCTACATCGTGCACATCTTATGAATGACTTCCTTCAGGACAACGACATCGCTCGACTAGAGTGGTCAGTATGTTCTCCAGTCATGAACCCTATCGACATGCCTGGGATAGATTGAAAAGGATTGTTTAAGGACAACGTGACCCACCAACCACTCTAAGGGGTCTACTCCGAATCGCCGTTTAGGAGTGGGACCATCTGGACCAACATTGCCTTGATGAACTTGTGGATAGTAAGCCACGACCAATACAGACATGCACCAACACAAGAGGACGTGCTACTGGGTATTAGAGGTACCACTGTGTACAGCAAAAGTCCTCGCTGTGTGGTGGTACAACATCCAATGTGTGGTTTTCATGAGCAATAAAAAGGGCGGAAATGAGGTTTATGTTGATCTCTATTCCTGTTTTCTGTACAGGTTCCGGAACTCTCGGAACCGAGGTGATGGAAAACTTTTTTTGATGTATTTATTTCCGCCGGCCGAAGGAGCCGTGCGGTTCTAGGCGCTGCAGTCTGGAACCGCGAGACCGCTACGGTCGCAGGTTCGAATCCTGCCTCGGGCATAGATGTGTGTGATGTCCTTAGGTTAGTTACGTTTAACTAGTTCTAAGTTCTAGGGGACTAATGACATCAGAAGTTGAGTCCCATAGTGCTCAGAACCATTTTTTTTAGTATTTATTTCCACCTGCCATTCTGTTATTCACTGTTCATTGTTCGCATGTTAGCATATGCGGGTCGCGGGGAAGAAAACCAGTGAACACATCGAGACAACTTTAGAAGACACGAGGTAAGCAAACCTCCCCTTCTGCCCAGCGAGAAATAAGGGAAACTTGTGAAAATTTTTCACTGTGAATTGGTCAACGTAGGCCTATACATGCAACAAATTACAAAGAACTATTTGAACAGTTAGCATTGTTGCGGTAGTAAGAGATAGTAAATTAGAACTTTTTATTGAAATTCATTCACATTGCCACTGCAACGTGTCGCGGCAGGAGCATTCGATATCTCATCCTAATTGATTATTTAGTTAAGCAGTGGGACAAGAGATTGCCACATCCTTATACCATCTGTAAGTATATTTGTACTCTTTCTTATAGAGAGGATTGGCGGAATGAGGGCGTAAAAACTCGCTTTGAGTGTAATAACAAAAAAAAAAAAAAAGTAGTCTCTCACTCAGGGCAGAATACTAGTTTTGTTGCTGTTCAATGTATCCCGATGGGAGGCCATTTATATACGCTGACAACATAGCTGTAGCTGCCCAATGCAGTAAATTCGAGGAAGTCGAGGAGAAATTAACCAGCGACCTTCAAATATTAGGGAATTACTATCACCACACCCACCTGAAACCAAACGCAACAAAGACGCAGGTTTGTAGTTTCCAGACAAGAAACAAAGGAGCCAAAAGAAAACTCCACGTGAGTTGGGAAGGTCAAGAGCTAGAGCACTGCTACCCTGCCAAATACTCAGCCATGAAGTGGATAGAATTCTGTCACTTGAACGGTACTGTTTGGGTGCTAGGCAAAATGTCAGTGCTAGCGATAATATCATTCGTAAACTGACTAACACAAACTGAGGTGCCTACCTAAAAGTGCTTGAAACGATAGCCATTTCACTCAATTGTTTCAGCAGTGGAATATGTCGCGTCTGTGTGGTAGAATTCGGCCCACGTGAAACACACTGATGTGGACATAAATGAAAAAAAAAAAAATGGTTCAAATGGCTCTGAGCACTATGGGACTCAACTGCTGAGGTCATTAGTCCCCTAGAACTTAGAACTAGTTAAACCTAACTAACCTAAGGACATCACAAACTTCCATGCCCGAGGCAGGATTCGAACCTGCGACCGTAGCGGTCTTGCGGTTCCAGACTGCAGCGCCTTTAATCGCACGGCCACTTCGGCCGGCGGACATAAATGAGTCCTGCTCTGTATACAGTTTGTTTTTGGATGCTTGCTTCTAAAGTCCTATGTATATATTTATATCCATGAAACACACTACACATTTTAAATAATGACTAACGCAATATGGCGGCTTAAACCATTTTATCCCTTCATCCGTGATGGTGGTCCAAGACCGAAACCGGTGGAATTTGGGTTTAAAATAAAGACAGCTGATATGCTGCATTTTATTCATTAATGAGTCATCCCGCAAAATATCAGGATGTACGAAATCTACCCTCTCTGGAATTGCTCCCCCCAGTACACAGCGGCAAGTAACTGCCGCGGTGGAGACGAAGAAACAGATGACAGATAATCTTCAGCCTCTAGGCGGGCACCAACAACAGCCCAGGCGGCTTAGATCAAGGAAGAGCTTCCTTTCGACGTCAGAGCTAAACAACTCACCTTCGAAGACTTCAGTTATGGAAGGAGGACACATCAAACCCCATCCCGGAGCTGAAGGAGGAACTGACTTGCCCAAAGTTCAGAACAAGCAGTACCCCGCTAGATTTACAGCTAGCAAATCATAAGGCCATCAGTGTACCTGATTACTCGGGAAAAAATATTTAAACTGTAAATTGTATTACAGTTGACTTATACTAGATATCAATGTTTGGTGTTCTGGACACAGGAAATAAATAAACAGATGGTATAACACCTATTTACAATGAACATGGAGTAGAATAATTCTTCTGAACATGTTCGCGATCTGCAGGAATTCTCCCAGTTCTAAGAAGTGCAAATCTGTCTTATACTTGCTGTAACATGATTTCAAAGAATTTGAAAATACTCCTGATGATTGCAGCTTATCTGAAAAACAATTCTTCTTCTGTAGGCAAAACGTGTCTAATGAATCGTGCTTGCGTTAGCTACCTCTTTCAGTAAAAATACACGAGCACCTGGAAACATTCCAGGAACAAGTGTTAATTTTTAGTAATGACTGTGGGATTGAGAAAACTGAAGAGAAATCTATTGTAACTTCTTATTATTATTCAATAAACGTGTAAGAAATTAACATACAGTGTGACAGTTATTGAATTACATGAAATAAAATCGTCATAACTTCTGAACGGTTTGCGTTAGGAAGTTCAATCTGCGCGGTTGGCCACTGGTCATGATGCGCATTAGTATGCGCATGCGCCTTGTTATTTGTTGGCCATTCACAAGTGAAAAGTCACAGTACAGCGTGCCAGAGAGTATTAAGAGTATAGTGCTTTTGAAGGCCTATTATCCGAGCAATAACAGCGCAACTGCGGCTCATAGGAAGTTTGTGACGGACTTCAAGCTGAAGTCAACCGGTCCAGTGTACTAACAATTAAGAATTTGATTCGCAGGTTTGAGAGAACGAGTAGCGTTCGTGATGACAGTGTTGGCAATGTCGGTCGTCCTGGAAGGGTGAAAACGCTTGATATCATAGAGAAGACATGCGGTGTGTTTCAAACTAGCCTCAGGAAATCGACCAGAGGAGCTATACAACAGATGGAATCAGCCAGGAGACACTGCAACAAATTGTTGTTGAAGACCTGCATTTCTTTGAATACAAAATTCAAACCCATCAGCCAATATGGCCTAGGGCCATGGAACAACGGTTGTGTATCGCCAACTTTAATGTCCACAGAATTGACGAACAGAAATTTACGTGAATATGGTTTGGTTTATCGACAAAGCTTACTTTTATTTGGATGGGTTCATCAATAAGCAAAGTTGGCGTAATTGGCGAAATGAGAATCCGCATTTCGCTATCGAGAAATCTCTTCATCCTCAGCAGGTGACTGTATGTTGTGCAGTGTCCAGTCACGGAATAATGGGTGCAATATGCCTTGATGACAAGGTGACTACCAAGCAGCACGTGAAGGTTTTGGAAGATGATTTCATCCCTATTATCCAAAGTGACCCTAATTTCGGCAAGATGTGGTTCATGCAAGACGGAGCCGACCCCATCGAAGCAGGAGAGTGTGCGATGTCCTGGAGAAGCCCTTTGGGGACAGCATTCTGGCTGTGGGGTACCCAGAGGCCACCCGCATGGGCCTCGACTGGCCGCCATATTCTCCGGATCTGAACACATGGGACTCCTTTTCGTGGGACTATATTAAAGACAAGGTGTACAGCAATAACCCAAACCACTGATGAGCTGAAAACAGCAACTGAGGAGATCATCGACAGCATCGATGTTCCGACACTTCAGCGGGTGATGCAGAATTTCGCTTTTCATCTGCGACACGTCATCTCCAATGATGGCAGGCATATAGAACGTGTCATACCCTAAATCCGAATATCTGTAGTGACGTTTAATGCTGAATTAAGTGTGTGCACGCCGTAAAATGTTCAAATGTGTGTGAAATCCTACGGGACTTAACCGCTAAGGTCATCAGTCCCACACTACTTAACCTAAATTATCCTAAGGACAAACACACACACCCATGCCCGAGGGAGGACTCGAACCTCCGCCGGGACCAGCCGCACAGTCCGTGACTGTGCACGCCGTAGTTTATAACTAATTTATGTTTTTTTCGTATAGTTCTATTACTGGCACCATGCATATTTGTTAAATAAGATGAATATTTGTTAAACCAATGAAGACATTTTCCTCTTGCGGCCCTTACCTAAATACACTGCAATGGGAGGGGGGATTGCTACCTGGGACACTAAAAACTCTGTACACCCCTGACCTAGAGGACAAGGCCGAAAGCTCCATGAGGAGGTCTGCGGATATTGGTGATGCTGGATATGGAGCAATCGCAACTCTAGAAAATTGTAAAGAAATGCTGGAAGACCTGCACAGGATTGACGATTAGCGCAGTGCTCGACGGTTCACCCTAAACAGAAATAAAGTATCCTATAATGTATACATAAGCAGAAATTTCCTTTGTGGTATTATTACACTATTGTTGAATAATCATTAAAAGTATCCACATTCATAACGTGTTTAGGAGCTTGATATCACGCAGTATAAAGTGAAATGACCCTATAAACTAACGACAGAAAAATCATAATACAGACTAGTTCCTCACTAAGAAAGTGGTTTATAAAACCTTCGATCGACCCTTACTCGCGTATAGGTCCTCAGTTGGGACCCATATGAAAAAGGATCGATAGAGAAAATATAGAAGATTGAGAGCAGAAAATTGCGTTTTGTAACGGCTGGTTCAGCAAGCGTGAATATTTCACGGGGATGCTCAGTGGTAAAAACTGTAAGACAAGCGTTGTGCATCACGGTGTAATTTACTGTTAAACTTCCGACATAGAAGGCCAACCGGTACTCTACTTCCTTCTACGTACATTTTGCGAAAAGACCGCGAAGGTAAAATCAAGGAGACTCGAGCTGACGCAGAGGTCTACCAACAGTAGTTCACATGGAGCACCACTCGCGACTGGACCAGAAAAGATAGACAAAGTACCCTGCGCCACACATAGTAAGGTTTGTTACAGAGTATACATATGATGAATAAATATGTCCAGTTGTACTACTGTACAAGCCTATATGGTGTGTGATGAAGGGTATTTCCGGTGCCGCTGTAACTTCACCTTATGCCTATTGAACTCCATAACGGTAATTGAGAAGAATGACTGTAGGTACGTGATATCCTTAAATAATAGTCATGTTTCTGCAAGTGGAAGTTACTGGAGCTTTCATCTTTTCTATAGGCGAGCGAATGCCGGAGATATGAGGACAGCAGGTTCTGCCGGAGATTTGCTGGTACCGCCTTCGTTTGCGAGAGCCCATGTTGGTCAGTGTCATGTATTTTAAAACAGATCTTTGTTTCTGCCGTACCCTGTAGAATCAAATAGGGATAAAAGTTTTAAATATTTACAAATTTAGTTTTTGATCAGCTCGTAATAAATGTTCCCGTAGCTGAATGTCCTGATTCCTTACACAATTGCGATAAATTCGTGAGATTGACGATCGTTTCAAAGATTACCAGTTCTTGTATAAATACGACGTATTGTTCGAAATGGATGCAGTTTTCTCACAGCTGCAGCGTAAAATACTCGAAATATTTAACTAGACAAGCTAAAACTGATCATAATATTTAAAATAATTATTAAAATAAAATGAATTTTTAATGTACCGGTACCGTGTTTATAAAATGCCACAAAAAGCGTAAAATAATTTCTCCTAGCCCCATACAGATTCCCAACACCATACGAATCTGAAAATTTGTGATTGTGAATTTTTAATAGCTATGTTGTAAGATTTAAATCCAAAAAGGTGAAAACTCTGGATGCATGCTTTAGACACTACTAAGAAGCTGAGCTATTCATGGATCAGTTACGTTTTGCATGCTCCCCACGTTCTTCATTATAAATGTTACAAGTATTTTCATAGCTGTTATTATTAACAAATAAAATATTTCATGATTATCTGTATGGGATTAGGAATCTGTATGAGGTAAGGAGAGATTATTTTATACTTTTAAAACCGATCTAAAAACGTGGTATATTAAAAACTGATTTTTATTTAAAGAATTATTTTCTGGCTTTTGGTCTCAAAAATGGTTCAAATGGCTCTGAGCACTATGGGACTCAACTGCTGTGGTCATAAGTCCCCTAGAACTTAGAACTACTTAAACCTAACTAACCTAAGGACAGCACACAACACCCAGCCATCACGAGGTAGAGAAAATCCCTGACCCCGCCGGGAATCGAACCCGGGAACCCGGGCGTGGGAAGCGAGAACGCTACCGCACGACCACGAGATGCGGGCTTTTTGGTCTCGGTTGTGTGAAATTACTTAATCAATACCACACATTTTGATAAGATTAAAAGAGAGACGTCGTAAATTTCTGGTTAAGTGTATCAATGATGACGAAAAAGAAACAGCGTAGACCACTGCATAGCTCATACAATATACATCGTCTAATTTTTGATTATTTGTAATATTTGTAGAAGTTTGTGGAGATGAGTGAAGAATAAATAAAAAAGTTTATTAGTCAAGACGTTAATGGACGTCAGCGTTACCCACAGTGGATTGTGACTTGGGTCCATTCTCAAACTTTATGACAAGGTTTGTACTGTTGCGGAACTTAAGTCCTGTACCTCTCGCTTAATTACCTCCTTTTCAACACAAAGTTCACACTCACTATATTTACACGCTATCATACGCGCAACGTGTGACACATCCGTAAATAGAAGATTTGCAAGGTTTTTTTTTTTTTTTTTTTTTTTTGCCTTGCCTGTAAGAGTACAAACAAATTGAATATTCGTAGTTCAGTTCAGTGCTGTTTAGAACTTGATGCATCCGTTTGTCTTAGGCTATAGAATTGAAAACGGTGGCAAATTTTAATTAAAGATTTTATCGAGTGTCTTGTTGGCTCTTTAATTTTGGAGAAATGTTATTGCTGTACTGAATTTGCTGCAGCTACTTGTTGTTTAAAACTACTGAACATGATTCAAAACTTTTAAAAATGTGTGTGAAATCCTATGGGACTTTACTGCTAAGGTCATCAGTCCCTAAGCTTACACACTACTTAACCTAAATTATCCCAAGGACAAACACACACACCCATGCCCGAGGGAGGACTCGAACCTCCGCCGGGTCCAGCCGCACAGTCCATGACTGCAGCACCCTAGACCGCTCGGCTAATCCCGCGCGGCTTCAAAACTTTTAATTAAGTATTCTTTTGTCATTGTTATTTGAGGGGGGGGGGCTAATATTTTAATTAGCTTAAGAAGTGTCACTTTTTTGTAAATGAAACTAAAAAAAATTGCGTTTTCAATAAACATATATTTTATACTGTTAACTCAGTAGACTCCCCACGGGATATTTCCTATGAGCCCCCAGTCCACCACCTCAAAAGATAAGTGAATAATCTTCTGTATGGTATTTATAGCTAAGTAATATGTGATTACAAAATTGACGTACCTACTGCGCACACTAGCTACCGTTAATGCAATTAAAATTATATCCACTAGTTTGTAGCCTCCAATAGCAAGGTACAAACACTAATGATTCGTTGTGATGGGCATACTTACCTATTTCTGTAAATAATCATACTTTGTAACGTGAGCTAACTTGTGATTCTTACTTATTAACGATGCAATAGGTATACTGTGATCCTTCTTCTAATTAAAATTCAAATATCTCTCGACGATAAAAATGTTGCTAGAAATTTGTCATCAAAATGTGTTAGTGTAATATTCGGATGTCTTAAGTTACCCCATTATGTACTTATCCACTTCAATTCCGTCGTTCTCTGTCTTTTGTCTAACGAATCATCTTTCAAGGAAACATAGACCTGTCCATGAGACTAGCTCAGTTTAGGGAGAATAAAAACATGCTGGGATCTTAAAATTTTCTCCTTACGAAGGATAAGTTTATTCACCGACTTTTTCAGACACACGCAGTCACTGCTGTGCACTAGCGCCAGTGTAAACCGAACTACTAAAATAATCGAACATGCCACAGAAATAACTATTGCCGCAGCCAGTTTCACCATAACATTTTAATATGCAAACACAGCTCCCCCACTTCAGATGTTGACGACTATGTGTTAGAGAACATGTTGGACTCTCGACACAGTTATTCCTTAAGTGAGTTATTGCACTGAACATAGTTCAAATTAATGGCTCCGCTTTTGTAAATAATCTATCTAGAACTCGAATAAAAGACCTTGTCAACCTTAGGACAACAACACTGTATAACAAATCTCAATTTCCGGAAATTACTATGTAGTGCCTATTAACGCAATATTTCTCACTTGACTCGTACCCACGAGCGCAGTTCAATTCAACAACCAATACCAGACCTAACCAGAAACCACTCGTCTTCACGGGATGGTTCTGTACAAGTCGACAAGTACAACAAACCGGAACGAAATCTGAATTTACGCCGCTTACAAATAACCATCACACCAAAATATCTTTAACCCTTTTAGTGCCAAATACGATCTGTCGTGATCCAGATTTTCGGCGAAAAATGCCAGTAACGACCTGATCGTGATGCCTTTCTCATTCGCTAGGAAATACTAACAACTTTGCCTTCAAGTGCGGAAGAAATGAATGAGAAAGGCATCACGATCAGATCGTTACTGGCATTTTTCGCCGAAAATCTTGATCACGATCAGATCGTATTTGGCACTAAAAGGGTTAAAAAAGTGACTTGTTAGCGTACAGCCATCAGCTAATAAGCCCTGAAGGATACGACAACCGATTTTAACATCTTAAGTAATCTCTTACTGAACGATAGCTCGAATTCCGCTCAAGCCCAAATCGTTACTGAACAATATAACCATAGGAATCAGTACTAACCTCTTTATAAAGCAATAAACGCAGTGTTTTGAACCACAATATTCACCTGCAGCCAACCTCTCGCGCTGGCTTACCCTACAGTTTAACGCCAACCCTGGTATTCCCAGACCGACAGACCCCCACGGTCAGACCACTTTTCTATATTCTCACGAAAATCTGTCATGAAGGTCATACTAAATTTTTAGGAACCATTAACTTTGAACAAACGAATAGCGTTGCAACCACTTTTAACAATTAAGTTGTTGTATGTCATGTATGCCGTCGGTGATTTTTCAGCGGCTGGCTGCCTCTTGGTGCATACTCTACATCTACATCTACATGGTTACTCTGCAATTCACACTTAAGTGCCTGGCAGAGGGCTCATCGAATCATTTTCATACTACTTCTCTACCATTCCACTCTCTAATGGCGGGTGGGAAAAAAGAACACCTAAATCTTTCCGTTCGAGCTGTGATTTCCCTTATTTTATTATGATGATCATTTCTCCCTACGTAGGTGGGTGTCAACAAAATATTTTCGCATTCGAAAGAGAAAGTTGGCGATTGAAATTTCATAAATAGATCTCGCCGCAAAGAAAACCGCCAGTGACTGCCACCGCAGCTCGCATATCATATTAGTGACACTCTCATCCCTATTCCGCGATAACACGAAACGGGCTGCCCTTCTTTGCACTTTTTCGATGTCCTCCGACAATCCTACCTGATAAGGATCCCACACCGCCCAGCAATATTCCAGCAGAGGACTGACAAGTGTTATGTAGGCTGTCTCTTTAGTGGGTTTGTCGCATCTTCTAGGTGTTCTGTCTACAAAGCGCAGTCTTTGTTTGGCCTTCCCCAATTATCTATGTGGTCTTCCCAATTTAAATTGCTCGTAATTGTAATTCCTAGGTATTTAGTCGAATTGACAGCCCTTAGATTTGTGCGATTTACCGTATACCCAAAATTTATCTGATTTCTTTTAGTAGCCATGTGGATGACCTTTTCTTTGCTTAGTGACAATTGCCACTTTTCGCACCGTACAGAAATTCTCTCTAGATTCTTTTGTAATTGGAATTGATCGCCTGATGATTTTACTAGACGGTAAATTACAGCATCATCTGCAAACAATCTAAGGGGGCTGCTCAGATTATCACCTAGATTATTTATGTAAATCAGGAACAGCAGAGGGCCTATGACACTACCTTGCGGAACGCCAGATATCTCTTCTGTTCTACTCGATGATTTACCGTCTATCACGACGAACTGTGACCTTTCTTCGCCGCTCATGTTGCTGGAAGGTTGGAAACACCCGATACCCACAGCTCGCAATCTTTCTACTCTTCTTCCGTCTATAACAACCTCTTCACAACAATTTTACATAAGGACACTACAGGCGAACATAACCACAACAACGTTTTAACTTAAAGTTAACATACAGTTGATCCGTACATAAGCTAAGGCGACTCGTTCATTCATGACGACAAGCGCAACATATTTTGACGCGTAACAGGTTCCTATCATGCCTGTAACATTAACTATTAAATGTGCAACCGTGCAACACTTGACTAGCGCACACTTACGTACCCCGTATTAACCCGTTGAGTCCCAACAGCATGAAACAAAAAATAATTTTAAAATTTCTTGAAAAACTCACCTTTATCGCCATAGTAAGCAACGAATACAAGAAAAAATTGTCACAAAGTAAACAATAAATTGTTTTAAAGTTGTGGTTTCACATTGGAACCACTGGCATGTACAGTTTTCAATCACACATCATTTCATGTAAGCCATTTTTCCTAGAAATAACCCCACATTCTCAAACCTCCATGAACTCATAATGCCTAAAACGAATTATAGTCCTAAAGAGCAAGTAAAAATGGGCCTAAATTCAATATATTTATATCAAAAGTACGTAGTCCTCTAGTGGTTTCATTTCGAAACCGCTCATAACAGCAGTAGTGCAAACTCAAAATTACGTTACAATAGCTGTTGGTATACTTACTTTCTCTGTCAATGAGTATATTTACTTTCTCTGTCAATGAACTCTTCAATATGAGCACTATGAAAAAGGAAGAAGAAACCCCCACATATCACAATCACGTAGCACAATCTCCGCACCGAACGTTGCTTTGAACGTCGTTAAGTGAGTGCTACAATGCACAGCACTCGTAGAACTACTCAGTGTGCCACTAAATGTCTCTGTCTTGCCTTAGCTTTGGCGGTGTCACGCAAAAGGCTCTGGTACATCAAAAAATAATAATAAATAAATAAAGTGGTGGTTTTAAATCCTCTTCTCGGGTTTGCTGTCGGACCATATTGTGCAAATCGCACAGTATTTCGTCGATACAGTTTTCGCCACCTTCAGGTGGTTACAGCTGCTGTTGTCACTGCGACTAATGATGGGCAAGCGGTGCAGTCGAAGTCTATCAGGTCAGAAGCAGGCAATACACGTGTGCGGGAAGACGCTCGGAGTTGGTGCTCAAAGTGACACCCACTGGCAGCCGTAGGAAGACCATTCGCGGGTGCGCTTGGGCAACGACTGTGCTGCCACACGCTCCTGTCATTAAAAACTGAATTCAGTCTCAGCAGTGCGTTGCGTCGAATGATGAACCGGAAGCTCTTGTTTCTGCTGTTGTGATTTAATAACAGCCAGTTCTGGATTCCAAGCGTCGTTTAATGCAAAACCTGCATCCCTATTGATAAGATTGTCTGCAGTACGGATATACAGGGTGGTCCATTGATAGTGACCGAGCCAAATATCTCACAAAATAAGCATCAAAAGAAAAAACTACAAAGAACGAAACTCGTATATCTTGAAGGGGGAAACCAGATGGCGCTATGGTTGGCCCGCTAGATGGTGCTGCCATAGGTCAAACGGATATCAACTGCGTTTTTTAAAATAGTAACCCCCCTTTTTATTACATATTCGGGTAGTACGTAAAGAAATACGAATGTTTTAGTTGGATCACTTTTTTCGCTTTGTGATAGATGGCGCTGTAATAGTCACAAACCTATAACTTAGTGGTATCACGTAACATTCCGGCAGTGTGGACTGTATTTGCTTCGTGATACATAACCCGTGTTAAAATGGACTGTTTACCAATTGCGGAAAAGGTCTATATGTATGGCTATTGTGATCAAAATGCCCAACGGTCGTGTGCTATGTATGCTGCTCGGTATTCAGGATGACATCATCCAAGTGTCCGGACCGTTCGCCGGATAGTTACGTTATTTAAGGAAACAGGATGTGTTCAGCCACATGTGAAACGTCAACCACGACCTGCAATAAATGATGATGCCCAAGTAGGTGTCGTAGCTGCTGTCGCGGCTAATCGGCACATCAGTAGCATACAAATTGCGCGAGAATCGGGAATCTCAAAAACGTCGGTGTTGAGAATGCTACATCAACATCTATTACACCGGTACCATATTTCTATGCACCGGGAATTGCATGGCGACGACTTTGAACATCATGTACAGTTCTGCCACTGGGCACAAGAGAAATTACGGGACAATGACAGATTTTTTGCACGCGTTCTATTTAGCGACGAAGTGTCATACACCAACAGCGGTAACGTAAACCGGCATGATATGCACTATTGGGCAACGGAAAATCCACGATGGCTGCGACAAGTGGAACATCAGCGAACTTGGCGGGTTAATGTATGGTGCGGCATTATGGGAGGAAGGATAATTGGCCCCCATTTTATCGATGGCAATCTAAATGGTGCAATGTATGCTGATTTCCTACGTACTGTTCTATCGATGTAACTACAAGATGTTTCACTGCATGACAGAATGGCGATGTACTTCGAACATGATGGATGTCCGACACATATCACGCGTGCGGTTGAAGCGATATTGAATAGCATATTTCATAACAGGCGGATTGGTCGTCGAAGCACCATATCGTGGCCCGCACGTTAACCGGATTTGACGTCCCCGGATTTCTTTCTGTGGTTAAACTTGAAGGATATTTGCTATCCTGATTCACCGACAACGCCTTACACCATGCGTCAGCGCATTGTCAATGCATGTGCGAACATTTCGGAAGGCAAACTACTCGCTGTTGAGAGGAATGTCGTTACATGTATTGCCAAATGCATTGAGGTTGACGGACATAATTTTGAGCATTTATTGCATTAATGTGGTATTTACAGGTAATCATGCTGTAACAGTATGCGTTCTCAGAAATGATAAGTTCACAAAGGTACATGTATCGCATTGGATCAACCGAAATAAAATGTTGAAACGTTCCTTCGTTCTGTATATTAATAATAAAAAACCTACCTGTTACCAACTGTTCGTCGAAAATTGTGAGCTATATGTCTGTGACTATTACAGCGCCATGTATCACAAAGTGAAAAAAATGGTCCAACTAAAACATTCATATTTCTTTACGTACTATACGAATATGTAATAAAACGTGAGGTTTCCTATTTTAAAAAACGTAGTTGATATCCGTTTGAGCTATGGCAGCGCCATCTAGCGGGCCAACCATAGCGTCATCTGGTTTCCCACTTCAAGCTAGACAAGTTTCGTTCTTTGAACTTTTTTTGTTTGATGCTTATTTCGTGAGATATTTGGCCCGTTCACGATCAATGGACCATCCTGTATATGGTCTCCGTAAGAACACAGTCCCAGAACAATGATGCTGAGAGTAATACATCAGTCTTATCGTAAGACATGCGATTTCCCGTGTCCAAGGAGTGCTCCGCTACTGTTGATTTATGATGTTGCCCCAGAAGTGTATGACGATGGTGTTCAACACAACTCTTTTGCACGGTTCGGCAGGTAAGGTTTCCCACATAGGCATGGCATCTTATATATGCGTAGTTTCCTAACACCAAGATTGTCTCTGAACAAGCACAACAAATTCCTCAGTTTTGCTGGTAGGCGACTTGAGGTCGTGTCCCGTGGGGATTTTTTTCTATTCTTTAAGCGAAGCCGCCAAAATACGGTAAGAAGTCCGTTGCAGTGGATGCCTTCGTATCTTTATTTACGTCCCCGCTTTGAACTTGCTTAGAACGGAATGCATGGCGTACCTGTCTGTCACAGTAGCCGTTCTGTTCAACATCGTCCTTACGTGCTGTAGCTCACCGGGCAGACTGTCGGTTTCAGAGGAAAACCACTTAGTCCCTAAGGGTAAATTAAGCGGGATCGAACTCGCAAATGACTGCTGTCTGAAGCTAAACCAATGCTAGCAGCCGCTGCGATGTTCACTGGTGACCCCTCCCGCGTATCCCCGATACTCAGCAGCGCATTGTGCTAGTCCTGCGAACCAGCTGTTTTGCGGCGGTGGGGGAAGTCTGAAGGTCGGCCTCTGCCGCGCACAACTGCAGCAGTCTTAGTCCACACCTCGGCGCTCAGTCTCGTCCGTGTGTCGCTACCGGCAACATTTTGAGACGGCTCCGAGCGATGCTCGACTTAACAGCGCTTCTGTTGACGATCATCGTGGTCGCAGTGTCTGCGAGCATCATTTCCAGGAAATGGCGTTGGAGCCAGGTCGAGAAACTTCCAGGCCATGTAGCTCTGCCCCTCCTAGGGACCACTTACGTCGATTTCTTCACGAAACGTGAAGGTAAGCAGACGTTTGCGCTCTTCTTTAGTTTTCATACGTCTCTTACGGAGTGCGTACAGAGGGAATTTCTTAATATTATTCATCTTCCTTGCTATTCCAGTGGCTGACTGATGAAGAGTAAAAGATAATCTCTGCGTATTACCTTGCAACTGCAAGACCAACACCACAGTATCAGATACCTATATTTTTACTGTGCCCGCCTTGTAACGTGGCAGTGACAACGAATGTTAAATGTTTCGTACTAACTTTAAATATTTTTGGCCCTGTATAGATCGAAAGAAGTGGTATCTGATACTCCCTGTAGAACTATTATAATCGTAGGCGGTTAAAACTGATGGTTTCCTAATAATCATCGAGAGATAATTACTGTATGATTCTTTATAGATCACTCAGATTTTGTATTACGTCTTCGACTAGATACGCCAAGAGCAATGCGTTCTCGTAACAGTTAAAAAAACTAGAAGCTATACCAACACTTAATTCATTTTGTTCGGCAATGAGATTATATTTATTATTTTTTAAAAAAAAAAACTTCTAACTGAAGATGGAATGACGGTGGTTTTTAATGTGCGGCCAACTGTCCGAGCGTTATTTTCGCCTCAGAGATATCACAACGCAGCCAGTTGCATAAAAAGAAATTAATTGTTTCAATGGGAAAAATTTGAAAACTTCGATTTTCTTTCTTAAAACTTCTTTTGCATCTGAATTTGCAAATTAGTGGTCCCGCTTCACCTCTGTATTATTTAAATCTGTGCAAAATTAGAAGTATATCAACATTAAAACTGCGTTATTATGAATGACATTTTCGATCTAAAAACATAAAAACGTGATGCTGGCCCACTGATACGTTGTTATACAAGAAAATTATTACACTAGTTGGCGTGGTGTTGCGTAATAAAACAAACTGATACTCCCACCAATTCTCTAGCCCAGGGCTTCCCAACGCGTGGTGCGCGGAACCCTTAGGGGTCCGCCGGCTCTTTCTAGGGGGTCCGCAGCCACCTTTCACCAAATCGTGCAAAATAGTGAGTAAAAGAATTGAATAAAAATGTGAAAATCAAATTCATCACTATTTTTTTCCTGTGAAAAACGTGTACTTTTTTTACTTTAGGTCATATTCCTAAGCAGCCTTTGCGGTTCCTAAGTGAGAACGCATACACAGTTTAGTGCCGGAGAATGCGGCTTCTCTGATCGACTGTTTCACAACAATACGGGGGTTGTTTGTGCGCAGGATCACGGCGCTAGATGCGCTGAAACCTATTACGCATGCGCAGAGCGAGCTTTGTTGACCAATCAGTGCTCGCTGGCTTGTATGCGGCCACAGGCATCATTAAATGTTGAACTTGCTTTGTCAGTGCACCACCTATATCATAAGTCGATTTTTGAACAGTTTATTACTTCTGACATGCATCGGTGGCTGAAGTCCGGATCATTGAAGAAGGGTGCAGTTTCTCCATCGCCTTCACAACAAGGGAAGTTTCCAGTTCAAATGGATGAGGAGGGAGGACGACCAAAGGAAGAACAATCACAAGGAGCTCCACAGCCGGATTTATTATCTGAAAACACTGCAAGTACTCCATTGCTTGCAAGATCCTGTGGAAGTGGAATAACGAAGAAGCGAAAGTACAATGAAAGCTATTTAGAAATGGGCTTTATGGAGACAAAGGAGGGTAAAGCTCAGTGTGTAATTTGTGCACGAGTCTTTCCAAACAGTTTAATGGTTCCAGTTAAATTGCACCATCATTTTGAAGGTACTCACCCAGATTTCCAGGCTAAAGACATTGATTTTTTCAAAAGGAAGAGTGCTGAACTAGCTGGTTCTCAGCATTGCATGAAAACTCATGCAAAAACAATTAATGAAAATTCATTAAAAGCTTCTTTCTTGGTTAGTTATCGAGTGGCAAAAATAGGCAAAGCTCATACCATTGCAGGAAATCTCATAAAGCCGTGTGTTGAAGATATTGTTTTTTCCATGCCAGACGAAAAGGCAGTAAAGTTTGTATCTTCGGTGACGTTATCAAACAGTACTATCAAGAAGCGCATTGTTGAAATGTCAAATGATGTGAAAGACACTCTTGTTTCTTGCATCCAACACAATTCATTTTCTCTGCAGGTAGATGAATCCACTGATTTTGCAGGATTAGCGATTTCAATGGCTTTTGTCCGTTATGAATATTCTGGATGTTTTGAGGAGGGCCTCTTATTGTGCAGACTACTACCTGCCAACACAACAGGTGCTGAAATATTCAGTCCATTTGATGATTTTTTAAGGACTAACGAAGTTTCATGGTCTAATTGCATAGATGTGAGCGCAGATGGTGCAAAAGCTATGACGGATCCTACAGTTGGAGCAATAACGAAAATAAAAGAAAACGCCAAGAATTGCAGCAGTAGCCATTGTGCTCTCCACAGATATGCTTTAGCTATGAAACAAATGCCTGTTTCGTTCAAGAAAGTTTTAGACGAATCCATTCAAATCATTAACAACATGAAATCAAGGCCGTTGAAGTCAAGACTTTTCACAATACTTTGTGAAGATATGGGAAGCCTTCATCGTTCCCTGCTTCTCCACACAGAGGTGAGGTGGCTCTCACGTGGGAATGCACTGTCTCGGTTGTACGAATTAAGATTGGAAGTCTTAGCTTTCCTTTATGAGCATAACACGAAATTATCAGACCTTATTAATGACGAAAATTGGTAGTGTATACTTGCCAATTTGTCAGATATTTTCTCCAAAATTAATGAAATGAGTATTTCACTCCAAGGGCAAAGTTAAACAAAGGTCAGTGCTATCGACAAAGTTCGAGCTTTCAAAAGGAAAATCAGTTTTTAGGCAGAGAGTGTCGAGGAGGGGGAGGTTGAGTGTTTTCCTCTTCTCAAGGAGTTTTTGAAAAACAGAACATTGGCGCTTGGGAAGAATTTGTTTCATCAAATTCTGGAACATCTCCGAAGCTTGATGTCATTGTTGGAGTATTTTTTCCCAACAGCTGAAGATGAGAAGCTGCAGAAATACGAATGGGTGGTCAACCCATTCACTATGTCCAAAAAGCCAAACATTCTATCATCAAATGAATATGATTTGTTGATAGAAATTGCCACAGACCCCACCTTGAAATCAAGTTTTGACACTGACGGCTACTCACACTTTTGGATTCCGTTTTGATAGCAAGAAATACAACCCCCTTGTTGAAAAGGCAAAACATGTACTTCTTCCGTTTGCCAAACATACATGTGTGAATCTGGATTCTCGATCTATGCTCCCCACAAAACTAAGTACCGAAGCTGTCTAGATGCGGAACCAAACATCCGTCTCCAGTTGTCAAGAACTGAACCTAACTTTTCAAAATTGTGTGAGCACAAGTACCCTCAACCATCACATTAGTATTCCATTATTATTCCTGCAGACTCATCTACAGTGAAGAAGAGCTATAACACTGTAGGAATTTTGTTTCTGTCTTCTATCACTTACAAAATAATTACTAATTGAATTCAGTTGGCATTGATATTATTGTTGCGAAAATTAAAATGATCTCTAAAGCTAATTTCTTTTCTTTATAGTATATTCCGTCCTCTCAAATAAAAATATGGCCTGCCTATACTTCAATTACAATTACTTGTTATTACTCTGACACTATATTGTGCCAACTGGCTACGAGCATAAACAAATGAAGACTTTTCACATGCCACCTTGTAAAAGGTAAACCTCCTCTGCCAGAATTGTTTCCTTTCCGAAAAAAAGTCATACCTTCTGTGAAATGCTTTGTCTTCTTATGTAGAAATAAGAGAGTCTGTTTGTTTTCCTAACTTATTTACAGTGAAGGCTGACTGCCACGATATAGTGTCCAAGTAGTAGTTGAAGTTGCAGCTGTGGCTAAACTGTTACAACGCCACCTGCTAGCTGCCGCCTATGGACTGACAGCTGCCGTTCAGCGGATACGCAAAGACATAAAAATAAGTAGACTTTCCGAGCTGTTTACATGGGCACGAAAATCGATTGTGGAACTGGAAAATGTCTTTATACAAGCAGATTTCCAGAATCGATTTTGAAGTGTTTATCGACCAACCAAAAGCGGAAGTGCAAAGCTTACGAAATCCGGTTTTGGAAACGCATGTAAACCGGGTGAAAGTATTCCAACACATTCCACAACAGATGTCACAATAGTCCCTTAATGGCAATTCCTTAGCCTCTTTTCTCTCATGATGTGTTTGTATCATGGGTCTACCTCTTTTCTTCACAGTCGGAATGGCCACGCACATGTGTGTGTGTGTGTGTGCATGTGTGTGTGTGTGTGTGTGTGTGTGTGTGTGATCCTTAGCGGAAGTTAAACTTAGGTTAATAGTGTGTAAGACTAGGGACTGATGACATCAGCAGTTAAGTCCCATAGACTTTACATACACTTGAACATTTTTCTTCTGATTTCACGAAAAACCACACACACGCACCACTGTTACGAAATATGCATGCTCCTTACACAACAGTAGCCAAACAGTGGAAGTGAACAGACCACAAGCAGCAGCTTGTCAACAGCAAACAGTTTGGACGTGACGTTGATTGCTCTTGGAGGAAGGCAGCTCCAAAGTGTGAAATGTCAATTACCAAGTAATTTTAATCAGACTATAGTGTGTTGAACAAAGGGAGTAAATCCACTAATAAGTGTCTGGATACAGTGGGAATTCAAATTGGATCATTAATTTCAAGTTGTTTTCATTCATTTCTAAACCAAAGACTATTGATACTTCAGGGGAGCGAGGGGGGGGGGGGGAGGTTCAAGGTTCATTGGGAACGTGGCACTTGCGTTACGAAGCTTTCAGTTCCCATGGGTTCCGCTCTGAAATTTAAAATTACTGTGCTCTTGACTGCCTAGGGGTCCGCCATGGATTTTCGACTGAAGAAGGGATGCGCGAGCTGAAAACGTTGGGAAGCCCTGCTCTAACCATATCCAACCTACTCTTTCCACTTAACAAGAATAATACAAAAACCGGAGCAAATCCTACATGTCTCGCCCACTTTCACCTTCTTTTTTTAACCCCATTCTTAGGCATTACCCTCTACCCTGCATTCAACTCTACCACTTTTATTTTACACAATATTTGGCGCATTATAGAGAAATACATTCATCAACGTAACAATGAAAACACGTACCTTCTCGCGTATCAACAATAAAAGTGCAGAATCTTATAAATCACCATGTTCCATGTGAGGCTTAACTCACTCAATAAAAACTTCCAATGACTCTCAAAACAGACAAAGGGGTAGCGCTTTAACTCTTTACAGTGGTTTCGATAGTCATGGTTTCGCTTCTTGCGACCACTGAATGGTGGCGTTGTCGTCCAGTCGTCTCTGCCGTCACCACATTCTCTCAAACAGCGTAATAGATATGAAACATTACACTAAAACCACAATTAGACAAAAAACTAAAATCCGTAGGCCGAAGTGGTGTCTCGCAGCTGGGTGTATGTATGTAACAAATACAGGGCCGAAAAATTGCAGTTATCCACAGACATCGTTCTCATAGTTTCACAAAACGCGCTTATGTTTAACAGCAGATTTAAGAGGAGGAAGATCACACGCTGACTGACTTTGTGACGGGTAAAAAATTGTGCTTCATTTTCAACGTAACCCGCTTGAGGTTAGTGAAAAACTTTTCATTGAGAGTAGATTTTATTCCACATGCCTTGAGAAAGGAATATCTGCAAAATGTTCTTCGACACCTCGCATAATCTCTTTGTTAGCTTTGAAACTTATTTATTTGTCAAACTATCTTTGTCGTAAGGAGTTTTAGCCTTCACTTATTTTCACTCATCATCCATTCCTTTATTCCATACTGTTTGGTCCAAAACACTGCGTGGTATTCCACATTGTTAAACTTGCAAATAAACAATGAGAAGAAATCCTTTTTGCTTCACAGAAATACTGATCATTACCTCTCCTCTAAACAGTTTTTGGTTCGACAGTAAAACATGGGTTCTGTGAGCTACTTCATAAATGTTTCATTGTCTATTGTCCGCTACCATAGTCATCTTTCTCACGTTCTCTTCTGCGGTTACAGTTTTTGAACGTCCTTCTGGTGGGTTATCAACAAAAGAAGAACGGAGATGTTGAATTCTACCGCCCATTTCTGTTTGAAATGAATGAGCAGACACCTAATAAGCCTTATTGACTCATGATGACTTCTTCGTAGATGATAAACAATTTTGCGATATGGTGGTATTTCATATTATCCTTTTCGAAACACGTCACTGCCGTTTTGGAACGCTGTACTGGCAGAATTAAAACAAATGTATGGTAGCCTGAACATTTTTCCCTTTGCTCTCGTGAACTAACTGTAGAAATAATGTGGCGTTCTGCGAATGAATGATATAGGAAGGCAACTGAACGTTATTTCTAATCATGATTCGCGGATTTTGTGAGACGTGGTTCACTGAGAACATTTATTACTTTCTGGGACCATGGTGTTTACAAACACTTCCGGAACCAGGACCTTGTGTGTTCTCAACAACGTTCTTTCACAGACCTGTCGAGGTTGCACACGAGCAGATCACACCGGCTCTCAAAGCAGTATTCCTACTACCTATCACATTTATCAGGAATGACGTCATCGGTTACTGTCTCGAAAACACGTCATACGAAGCAAACACGCGATAGCACGCGAGTAACGATGTACTAGGCGCGACCGCGTTCCTTAAATGAACTGACGCAATGTCGGCTGTCGTTCAAGTGAGTTATCCTTTTACAACCGCAGTTGTCGACGGCGAATTGCAACTAACAATAAACGGTAACAGGTACATCTCTGAAATGTAGACTATGATAATTATGTTTCCTATATTAACAGAGAGCATTTCCCTCCAATACAAACGTCTTTTACCGATTTACATAACATTTTAGTTCTAACAGTGATGAAGTTAAATGATTTATCTTCTCTTATTCCTGTAAGTGTTTGGTAGTGCAGTACCATCGTTAATGGCATTCACAAGTTGCGACATGTCGTGAATCGAACAGTGGTCCAGTTAGTGATACTGAATTGTAAAATTTAGTGTGTTATCACTGTGTGCTAACATGAGCAGAACAGGTTTGACATTTTGGTGCTGAAGTGCACACCTCACGACCCATCATCGTTGCTCTTACAACTCCATTCCTGCTCCTGTTTTGAACGAGCACCGAGAAGTATGTGGACCGTTTTCTCATTTGTAATCATTCCTGGGTGAATTAATTTACTGTAGCTGTTCACGAATTCCTATTTTCGTTGACTGGTGTGTAGTGTTACTAGCTTCCAAATTCTCAAGTATATTTCGCAATGAATACGTGTACATATGCATGCCTGTTTATTGGTTTCTCATGTTCATTCACGCTCTTCCTTTTAAGATATAACGAACAGGAGTAAGTCCTTGCTTTAACCAAAACGCAACAACCCTTTTATAATATTCGTATGAAACACCTTTTTTCTTCGGTATTCCAACTCATTTGATGAGATTCGCCGCGAATCCCTCTCTTGTGCCCACCACTTAATCTGAGAATAGCACTTGCACCTACGTCTTCAATAAGTTCTATGCTCTGTCTTATCCCACATTTTTTCGCTCTTCAAGCCCCTTTAGTACCATGGAAGTTATTCCTTGATATTTTAACGCCTGTCAAAAATCGTCTTGTCCTTTCTTCTTCTATATATTCTCCACATGATCTTGGCCTTCCTCATATCATATCAGCACATCTAATTTCCCACAACCTCCTGTAGCGCATTTCAGACGCTTCGATTCTCTTCTTTTCCGGTTTTCCCGCAATCCATGATTAACTACTACACATTGCCCCAAACATACATTCTCAGAAATGTCTTTCTCAAATTAAGACCTGTGATACATAATAATAGGAAGCTTCTTTTGAAAATGATGGAGTGCAGCAATTAATCGTCCTTTCATTTCAGGTTTTATTAAAGCAAATCTAGATTTCGGCTAGTGCCTAGCCACTATCACTGCAGTACATCATAGTTTCAATACATGTCCTAGCATGTCAGTCCCCTGTTGTTCGGGCTTCTATCACAGTTCATTCAAGACTTTTGAATGAACTGTGACCGAAGCAATCTAGATTTGCTTTAATAAAACCTGACAGGAAACGACGGCAGATTTCTGTGCTCCATCATTTTGAAAGTCATATCATTGAGTGCTCCCACTTGCTTAAGGGAAGGTAACTTGATAAAGCTTCTTTTGGCCAGGAACCGCCCTCTGTGCCTGTGGCCATTGCTTTTCACGTCCTCCCTGCTACGTCCGTCATGTGTTATTTTGATTGCAAGATGGCAGATTTCCTTTGGTTTGTCTGTTTTGTGGACCGAACATTGGATGTTAAGTTTTTCGATAATCTGATTTCTGCTGCTTCTCTTTCTTCGATTTACTCTAAATCAATGACGTGTGCTCGTTACACGACAATCCATTCAAGGTTTCCTACAGTTCATCGTCTTTCACGGAGCATAACAATGTCATCAACTGATCTGACCATTGACATCCTTCCATATTGAATTCTATCCACTCCTGAACTTTTCTTTTATGTCCAACATTGCTTCCCCGATGTATAGATTAAACAGTATGGGCGAAAAACTACAAATGGCTCTGACGACTATGGGACTTAACATCTGAGGTCATCAGTCCCGTAGAACTTAGAACTACTTTAAACTAACGAACCTAAGGACATCACACACATCGATGCCCGAGGCAGGATTCGAACCTTCGACCGTTGCAGTCGCGCGGTTCAGGACTGAAGCGCCTAGAACCGCCCGGTCACCGCGGCCGGCGAAAAACTACATACCTGTCATAGAATATCTATTCGAAGCACATGCTTTTTTGTTTTTGGTGTTGTTGTTGATGTTGCTGTTGCACTTCTCCCTTATTCATTTTAGTTTCTCCTTCAGGGGGGAAAATGATATCGAATGAATAAAATGTTTAGTGCACAATTTTACATTTGTCTTGAATTGGGCCATAAGTATCTTTCAGTGGCGAAAACGACTCGACTTTGTCCTCACTTGTAATGTTGGAGCAAATGCAAACACGCATCCACAAAACACACGAATGTATAGACAGAAATGCGAAAGAAAGGAGTAACTGTGAAATCTATTACCTGTTCGAAAAATAATTAATTCTTTTCTTGAGTTAAATAATAGAAAAATGCACCACTTTTTGCAATCTTAGCACAACGCGTTTCGAAAATTTGTTCTCCTTTCAAGTGCATTTGTTTAGATAAACATTTTTTGTGTTGTCTGTATGTGTGATTTTCTGCCTCTCTTCCACTGTAGTTGTCTTTTTGGTTGTATATTGCAATCAGAAATTCGGAAACATGAATCTTCGAACTTTTTTATATGCTAATGGTAGAGATAGTAATTTTGTTTTTCTTCTTACAGTTACAGTGCCTCCACCATCACACAGAATATCACACATACGCAAATCATCCAGTGCACTGTTTGTTTTTGTTATCAAAACCAGCTACAATGATATTAAGACGGTATGGTTTCACAAAGCGTTTCAGTGCTGTCAGATGTATTACATTTTCTGAAGATTACATGTTGTATGTTAAGTTGTCAGTTATAAAATTTATTTTACCATTATTGAATACTAAATTATGTTTATATTTTGTTGTATATATTGAGTAGATTCATTAAGATAATGTACATGTTTATGGAAATTACTGAACTGTCATCTGTTTGTGAAACATTTGAAAAAATTAACTGATTCGCTATCTAGTTTCTGATTGTGCACGGTTTGCACGAAAAAATAAGTAAGTGGTGCAGTTTTTCATTATGTAAATCATGAACGTCACAGCTGCAGACTTTTCAAAAACATTGATTGTGATGAACGAAAATAAATTCCTTTCCCACACAATTACTAGAGTAGTTGTTGAAGTATTGTAAGTCTCACATGATTTTTTTTTTTTTGTGTTGCAGACCGAATTCGGTCCTTTGACGAGGTGTGCAAAAAGTTTGGGCCCATCTTTCGGTTGTGGTTAGGTCCTTACCCAGTGGTACAGATATCAAAGCCAGAATACATGGAGGTAAGTACAAGTTGTGACTCCAGTTTCCGGGAAGCACTGCAAGTGATCCTTGCTTTAATCATAAACACATGTCCAAGCGATTCCACATGTTGTTATCTTTACATAAATAAAAGTATTATCTTCTCAACAATCTTCAAATCGTGAGCTACACCATTAATTTTTATTCACTCATGGCACTTTTGTTGCTTATGTATGTGGTCACTTTCAGAACTCAAATCAATCATCAGATTAACTAATTTAATACGACTGAATTTTGAACTGCTGGTGTACCCCTGTATCACCACAATAAAATGAAAACAGTGAATGGTTGTAGGAGTATGAATGAGAACAGTGGCGTATTTAAGTTTACAAAATAGTGACAAGTTTTTATTCATCCTTTTATAAATACAATGAAACGGTTAAACCTTACAAAAAAATCAGAAATCAGAAAAGGGATGGTGTTTGAATGGCAAAGCATTTATTTGGGGGGAAACCATACAAATTCTCCCATGATTTAATCCCTTTTACAACACAATCTGACTTTGTTTACATGAATCCACTGTGAGGCCCAATTCTATTCAAATGCAATCAACTACAACTAAGTGCAGCACAAACTATGGTTCACAGAGAACAGGGAGCTATGAATATCAGTTAACAAACCTCCGCCGGTGCAGCAATACCTTACCCTTTCCCCTTCATTCAGGCTGCCTCAGAAAACGGTACTCTCTTGTCGATGAGCGGCGCGCTGCTCCAGCTCTTAACGTTCTGACGCGTCCATGAAAACTTGCAAATTATGCAGACTGGCGTTCTGATTATTAGAACGCGCGAAACCTACCTACCAGAGCCCTGAAATCCCGGCAGATTACAGTATGAGGTGCTCCCACTCGCTGGTCTGGCCAAACAACTTGACTCCCAGGCACGACGGCACGCATGGAATTGTCAAACGCCAGATGGCCGACTCGGGACGTATAAGTTCACCCTCATGACACACGATATGTTCGAGATGGTATATAGTTCCACTGTTTGTACAGTGGAAACTGCCACTGGCTCTTAGTCCACCTCAAGTCGCAGACCACAAGTCTCACCCTCTAGGGAAAGACCTGAAGTTCTCCACCAGAAGACGAAGAAGCCAAAGAATCACAATCACTTTCCACCAAGCCTCGGTACAGAAGCCGAATTAGCAGGAGAAAGCCGCCTCCACACTGTACAAACAAATCAAACTATCCTCTGCTCATTGAATCTCCCCTCTTGACTGTTCTGCTGGCCTCGTAGCCAATCCAGACACAAGACCGGGATTCTCACGTTGGCGAAGTAAGTCTCTGCTTTGCATACCCTGAGAGGAACCAATCTGCGACTCAAAATCTCTCTTGTCTGAAAAAAGAAGGCTTTAGACTGGGGAGGCGTCGTCCTCAGGGTAAGCATGGCCATGTTTCGGCAAAAAACTCTACCTATTACATACCACAGTCCCTCATTTACGAAGAGTTTTAATCTTTCCAGATTGACCATTTCCAGTTTCTGAAAGAAGACAGTTAAGCTTTCCAGACAGTCGTAACTGTGAACTGTATGTTTTTGCTCCTCGCTTAAAGAACCTGGCGAATTTCCGGTGTCAGGGGCGTTTCAGTCTTGAACTTCCTAAGACACGTTCACCAGTTGCTCTGTTTGTATCGTCCCAGCTTCTATCATGAGAATGCTTCCAGTTTAATGACCATGCCAAAGCTCAGATTGCAGCCATATCTCATACATGGCTTCCTCTACCCACTTTCTACCAACTGGCTGACTTCACGACAGTCTGTTGCCTGGCCCAGGTAAAATGTTTTGTGACTCGATGCCGTCTTACTCCAGGCCTAAGTGGGAAGAGTGGAGTGCCATGGCCCAAAGTCCCTCTGCAGGTACAGTTCACAGAGTGCTGCTTCCCCAAAGCACTCTTACAGCCAAATAGCTGGACGCAACATTTACGGCCTACAATTCATCTTTCCTCCTGTTCTCTGTCGCCTCCACTACTGTCCCTTGGGTACAAGCTCTCTACAGGCTACACATGCAGTTATATGAACATTCTACTTACAATTTTCTCATGTAAAAAGTCATAAATCACACACACCAAATGTAGTATAGGGGAACAGTGCAGTTAAAGTGAGTGAGTGGCGTGCCACCTCTCAGCATTACGTACATTACATATTATTCTTTTCAACGACTGTGTACTGTCCTCACCAGGAATTTTTTCCCCATTATTGAATGAAGTATCCGTCGTTTATGTTTGGCAGGCATTTCAGGTGTTGTCAGAATTATGTGAATAAGAAACACCTTCTGATGTATCTGGCAAATTTTTGTTTGTTGGACGACAGCATTGTCGCAAAAAGACAATGAGAGTGGGAAGTTCTGACTATGTAAGCAAAATCTCAGTCATAAACTTTCCATGTGTCCTCATAGACCCGTCTAAGTCTTACTCTGGGGCTGACACACCAATCCAGTCCACACAATCTGTTAAATAAAACATCATCATTTCATAAAAAATCAAACTAATCACCCACATGTGGGACAGGAGGGCATGGATAATGAAAGCATCGTTGTATGCACAATTGTTTAACGTATATGAAGAGAAATGGCTAATTTTATTGTACTTACTGTTGAAACAAAGTTGAGAGGCTTACCGTAGGGCCCTATCCAAAATCCACAGGACCTTTAAAGGTCCACCTAGCAACCTAGTACCACATGTGTCAGGTGACCTCGATAAAGTTTGAGGAATTGCACAAGTAAGTTGACAGGAATAATATAATATCAGGATTTAATCGATTCAATTTAAGAAGAATGTACCGTTTTGATCTATTTGACAATGCGAACTGAATGAAACACTGTTTGGTACCATCTGCAATCAATAACAAAGAAAGGTTGACTTAATTATGGAGACGACATATGTGAGCTGTCCGAAATCCTGGAGGAACAATATTTAGGGCCGTCCGGGGTGGCCGAGCGGTTCTAGGCGCTACAGTCCGGAACCGCGCGACTGCTACAGTCGCAGGTTCGAATCCTGCCTCGGGCATGGATGTGTGTGATGTCCTTAGGTTAGTTAGGTTTAAGTAGTTCTAAGTTCTAGGGGACGGATGACCTTAAAAGTTAAGTCCCATAGTGCTGAGAGCCATTTGAACCATTATTTAGGCAGATACATCCAAGAAAAAGAATGTAAGGACCTACTTGAATCAACAGAACATAACAAAGGGCCATCTAGTCACATATGGGTGGAATCGCAAAGAGATTTCGACTAATTTAAGGAATTAAGCCGTTGCAAAACCATCTGAAATCATGGAATGCATTGTGTAAATAACCTGAACACTTGTAAGGGCACATACATCGATGCTGTCCCTGACACACCAATGTACCCTTACCCATCTTTGGTCCAGTGAGGTAGCATCACTGACGGGGAAGCCACCTTGTGCTAGAAAGGTGCTGCTTTGCATCCACCGTCTGCTTTGGTGGTGCGTAGGTCGGTTTCTCCCCCCCCCCCCCCCCAACATCCCCCACCCCTACCTACTGGCCTTCATAAAGAGAGGATCGCGAGTATGCATGTTGTGCGCGGTTGGTTATAAATGTCTTTCCTTTGTTTGGAACTGAGGTTATTAAAAGTCAGAGAATGATTTATAAACTAAAGCTGACCTCTAACAACTTGCTAGCAATGGCTAACTTGGTTCAAACGGTGTTAAACGAATGATTATTAGCTGAGTGAGCGTGATAAGGCTCGTCAGAGAGATAAGCTTGCTTGTCTTTAATAACAAATCGAGTACGACCAAACACGTGCGAATTTCATCGAACCTCATCATACTGATGATAACATTTTGGTGGTAGTTTTGATTAGAATTATTGGAATTATAGATAGACTTCCTATGAAAAGTCAGACAGCGAAAATACGCGAGTCAACTCAATATAAAGGAGGAGCAACGTACACACTATTACCTCTAGCTAGCCACAACATTCTAATGGCGCTGAGCAGCAGGTAAACTTACCCAGGCTGTCTTCCTGCGACCAGACCCAAGAAACGTGTGTCCAAGCATATCTAATTTCTGTCCTGCGCAAACCTGTGGGATTATGAAATTTCCTAGCTAATTATAACTAATATTACTTGTAAAAGCAAGAAAGGGGCGGTGTAAACATGGCATCAACCAAAGGTGTCAGTCATTTCTCTCATTCTTTCTTAGATGTTGCTGTATGCAAGCAAATAGGACACGTCGCCCGGGGTGGCCAAGCGGTTCTAAGCGCTACAGTTTGGAACCGCGCAACCGCTAGTCTCCAAGTCGACAAATGTTTTGATTTTTCTTCAGAGTTGCTTCCAAAAGTCAGAACTGCCTCTCCGTTGGCTTTACCTTTCCTAAAATGAAACTGATTGTCATTTAACATCGTCAGTTTTCTTTTCCATTCTTCTGTGTATTGTACTTGTCAGCAATCTGGATTCATGCGCTGTAAAGGTAAATGTGCGATTATTATCGCAATTGCCATCTCTTGCTATCTTCGGAAACGTGTGATGCTGTTTTTCCGTAAGTTTGATAGTATATCGCCAGTTCTACACATTCTGCACACCAACGGGAATAATCGCCTCATAGAGGCTCTTAATGTCCTCTTTCCAACCGAGCGAGGTAGCGCAGTGGTTAGTACACTGGACTCGCATTCGGGAGGACGACGGTTCAATCCCGTCTCCGGCCATCCTGATTTAGGTTTTCCGTGATTTCCCTAAATCGCTTCAGGCAAATGCCGGGATGGTTCCTTTGAAAGGGCACGGCCGATTTCCTTCCCCATCCTTCCCTCACCCGAGCTTGCGCTCCGTCTCTAATGACCTCGTTGTCGACGGGACGTTAAACACTAATATCCTCCTCCTCTTTCCACCTATATCCTTTCTCCTCTTCATTTAAAAGTGGAATTCCCTTTCCATTCTTTGATTTTTCTATATGCTGAGTCCGTCCTTCCCACAAACATTTCTTTTATAATTTCTTCATATTTTTCACGCATCCTTTTCACCTTAACTTCCCTGCACTTCCTATTTATTTCATTCCCATGTGACTTATTTGTCTGTATTCCACAGTTTCCCTAAAAAAATTGTTGCTTACTTCTTTTGTCGAAACTGAATTATTTATTCTGTTACCCATGGTTACCTCGCAGCTACCTTCCTTGTAACTACGTTTTTCCTTGCAACTTCTATGAGTGCCCTTTTTAGAGATGTCCGTTCCTCTTCAACTGAACTGCTTAGTGAGCTATTCATTATAGCAATATCTACACCCTTCACCAAAAGTATTAAGCACCCTAGGTAGCTCTGAGTGTTGTGAAAACTAAGAAAATTAAATAAATAGAAACAATTTGTTCGAGTTTATAGTATTTATTAGTAATACAAAATCAATATTTCGTGGGTCCAACTTTTGCCCTTATTACATCAGAAATTGTTTTTGATAGAGAGTACACTAGCTTTTTACAATCTTACACACTTATGGTGCTTCCACTCAAGTCTCAAGTGCTCTTTTAATTCTTCTTTTGACTTAATTGTGTGTCGCCTGACTTTGCGCTTCAATAAATCCCATAAATACTCTTATGGGGTTCAGACCAGTCCAGGCGCGGACAGATTTATGGCAGGTTGCGTCATCGTGCTAGAATTTAAGGCCATCCATGAACGCAACACCAAAAAGTTTTCTAAAAGAGGGCAGTAAAGCAGATTCTAGGACGCCTATGTACTTTGTGGAATCCATCCGGCCTTCACATACGACCATTTGTCCAACTCCTACAGCGTTCATGCAGTCCCAGATCATGACGACTCTGCGCCGTGTTTTACGGTAGGTACCACACACTTTTGGGATATACTCCTCACCCATCCGGCGTCGGACACAGGTCACACCCGGCTAATCAAATATCTGAAGTGAGAGTAAATACTGTTGAGAATTCTTTCATGAGTTTTTAAATTAATTAATTTCGTTTTTTAGCCACATTGTTACGTGTTGTTATAGCATCAAGTTGGTGAACCTACCTAAATGTTAGCTTAGTCAGACTACATGATACTGTATCAGTCTTGATCGGTGAATGTCTGGTGCTTTAGAGCCCACTCATAACGGGCCTTTCTACTCTTGTCAGAGGTCCACGGCTTCTTCCTGGTTTACAGCCTTTATACCTGCTCCTTGACGTCATCTACGAGAGGTGCGAGCAGATATAGTTAAAACTTTCATGAAACTCAGCAGAGAGGTCTAAAGAGGTTTTCTTCCCATTTTTTAATGACACACATACTAACATTCGGTCCTCACTGTCTATTGTGATTCACTTTCACCCGGTTCTGGGCCTATTAAAGTGCTACCCGGGCATAGCGAATCTCTTAGTAGCATATTATACAGATATGCCTGAACATTTCACAGTTTTCTAAATCTCCACTTGCGATTTCCCTTGCTCCTGCAAAGGCTTTATCTGCACTCGTTTTTCTCAACTAAGTTCGTTCCTCTTAGGGGTGATGCGGCAGTATCACCGATGTCTCACATCTAAACAGGAAAAGAGCACAAGATTAGAGATATGTGTCCACAAGGAGCGAGTGTAACGAAATGATTACTACTCAACAGAACATCCAAATAACAAATTTTACTACACCACATATTTTATTGGTGGCTTTCAGGTGGATCATTGTTTTTGGCCGTTTTCGGTGCCGTCAAACAACTTTTTAACCAAAGGGTTTATTTTCTGATATGTATATCGCAAACGTGGAGAATTTCTAGGGTCGTCAAGGGTGTATAACCTCGAAGAATTTCCAACAAGTCCCTTCATTCCTTATCATTTCCGCATTAAAGTTCTTTGCGCAGTGATTCTTCCTAACTAGTCACTTAAACCTCAGCCTACTGTTCATTATCTCTAAATTGTGATCTGAGTCTATACCTGGTCCTGGGTGCGCCTTACGATCCAGGATCTGAATTCGTAATTTCTGTCTGACCATGCTGTAATGTAACTGGGATCTTCTCGTATCTCTCGGCCTTTTACTTGTATACCTCCTCCCCCTTTTGTGATTCTTGAACAGAGTACTCGCTGTTAGTAGCTGAAATTTATTACAAAAATCAATTAGTTTTTTCTTTCCTCTCTCATTCCTACTACTAAGCCAATATTCTCTCGTAACTCTTTCTTCTGCTTCTTCCCCTACAACCACATAACCGCTTTCCAGTCCCCCATGACTCATATACTTTCTCTGTCTCTACGTCTCGTTCTTGCGACGGCATGTGTAACTGAACTATTGTCGTCGTTGTTGCTGTGCTATCGATTCCGATGAGAACAACCCTGATACTGAAATCTTCACAGTAACTCACTCTCTGTCCTAACTCCCTATTTATAACTAATGCTACTCCCGTTACACCATTTTCTGCTGCCGTTCTTATTACCTTATACTCATGTGATCAGAAACCTTTGTCTTCTTTCCATTTCTTCCATAGACTCCTTAAGCACACATATACTAGTCTTAACGTTTGCCTTTTCAGATTTTCTATCTTCGCTACCATGTTAAAACTTCTAATATTCCAGGCCCCAACTCGTAGAACGTTATCCTTTCGTTGTATATTCGATCCCTTCCCCACGGTTATCTCACCCTTGGCAATCCCCTCTCGCAGATACGAATAGGGGAAGAATTGAGAATCTTTTGGTTGTGGAGAGTCATCATGACACTTTTTCAATTACAGGTCACATTTCCAGTGAGTACACGTTAGATATCTTCAGTGCAGCGATTTCTGTTGCCTTCTGCAACCTCAAGCCATTGATCACTGCTGATTCTTCCGCTTTTGGAGGGCAGTTTCCCAAAGCAAGGGCAAGAGAGTGCCCCGTGGATGACATTGGCCCTGGAGGTATGATAAAGGAGGGTGTCATGAACTAGAAGCTGCCTCCGCCATGTTAATAGAGTCAAATATTAGCTTCCGGTGGAAGTGTTCTGATAAAATATAGGTATATTAGTCGTTCTGATTATAGTCTAATGTGTAAAGGAATCACATTTCATTCGCAGGTCGACTCGTTCAACCTATATATTCTTTCATATACACGAATTATAGTTGTGGTGTTACTTTTATTGTAATGATTTTATTTCCGTAATTTGACTTACGATTTCCTATCGACACAACTCAAAAAGCGCTGTGAGAAGGAAACATTGCAATTCGTGCAGACATAGCAACCTATGTTCTCAGTATTTTCGCGAAGAGGAAAACTGCTGGATTACCACATCACATACTTGGCTTCTTGGTTATTCGAACCGTATAACATAAAGAAAATTACATAACGAGGCCAAATGCGTCGTATTACTGGATCAAATATGCCTTTAAGACCAGAAACAAGTCCGAGAATGCCTTCCTTACACTGTGTTATCCACGAAATCAGTGTAATATTTAAACAACTTTTGCGTGGACACGGCGGAAATTAAGAACAAGAGACAATTGTAAACAGCAGTTTGCTAATGTTTAGGGCCTACAAACGTGTATTGATTTTTCATGGCAACCTACAGTGTGAGACTCTAGCAGCACTTCCCCTTATCGTACATTCATGGCATTGCCTCAGAATTATTTAAATCCTTGGGAAAGCTCATCATCACAAAATCTTTCCACGTGGCGTGCTAGATATATGAGACAAGCGAAATATGCTCAGAATTCAGGAAGAATATAACAGTTCAAAAATGGCTCTCAGCACTATGGGACTTAACATCTGAGGTCATCAGTCCCCTAGAACTACTTAAACCTAACTAACCTAAGGACATCACACACACCCATGTCCGAGGCAGGATTCGTACCTGCGACCGTAGCGGTCGCGCGGTTCCAGAGTGAAGCGCCTAGAGCCGCTCGGCCACACCGGCCGGCGAATATAACAGTTCCTATTCCAAAGAGGACAGGCGCTGACACATGTAAATGTTACTGAGCCCTCAGTTTAATAAGTAATAGTTGATAATTATTGTCACTAATTACTTACAAAAAGAACAGAAATACTGGGGGACAATGACTTATGGGAAGAACAGTTTGGGTTCCGAGGAAATGCGGGTAGAGGCGAGACAAAATTTACCCTACAACTTATCCTTGAAAACAAATTGAAGAAAGCTAAACAGACGTTTATAGCTTGTGGAGATATCTAGATATTTCATGATAATATTGACTACAATACACTCTTTGAAATTTTGAAGGTAACAGAGGTAAAGTACAGGAAGTGAAAGGTTATTAACTTCGACGGAAACCAGACTGTAGTTATAAGTATCTAAAGACATCAACGAGAAGCCACAGTTGAGATGGGAACGAGACAGAGTTGTAATTACCCCGATGTTATTCAATCTGCACATCGAGCTAACGGTGAAGGAAACCAAGGAGAAACTGAAATTGAAGTTCAGATAGAAGAATTAAAAACTTTGCGGTCTGGTGATGACATTGTAAATCTTTCATAGTGGGTAAAATACTTCAAACAGCAGTTGAACAAAATGGATGGTGTCTAGAAAACTTATTCCATTATGAACATCGACAAAAGTAAAACAAGAGTATGGAATAGAGGAATAGCGTTGAATTAAATAAGGTGATGCTGAGGGAACTGGATTAGAAAATGAGACACTAAATGTAGCAGATGAGTTTTGCTACTGGGGCATCAAAATAACTGACTAGGTCAAGTGGAGAGGATGTAAAATGCTAACCGGTAACATCGCGAAAGGTATTTCTGAAAAACAGGAATTTATTAACGCATAATATTAATTAAAACGTTAGGAAATCTTGTCTGAAGATATTTATCTGAAGTCTGGCCCTGTATGGAAGTGAAAGGTGGAGAAAAAGCGGTTCAGACACGAGAGTACTACTCGCAGCTTTCGAAACGTGTTTCTATAGAAGAATGCTGAAGATAAGATGTGTACATCGACTACCTGATGAAGAATTACAAGATCAATTGAGTAAAAAAGAAATGTGTGGTACAATTTGACTAAAAGAGGGGATCAGCTGGTAACACCGGTCTTAAGGCATCGAGGCAGTAGAGGGAAGTGTGTGTTATGTGTAAGGCGGGAGGGGGGGGGGGGAGGGGATCAATGAGGGGAGTGGGGGTATGGAGACCAAGTTTGATGAATACAGTAAGTAAGTACCGCACGTTCAGATGGCTGTAGGTTGTGGTAATTCTGTAGAGACGACGGGGCTCGCACAAAGCAGACCAGCGTGGAGAACTTCATCGATCTAGTCCTCGAACTGAAGACCACAACAACAACAACTTCCTCCATTGCGTTCTAAATTGGTGATAAACAGTTATTATAGGAAAGCATTGACTCCGTTATTTACACTCAACACGTACTTCTGGCCTTAAACAGCCATAGATACCTTCATCAGAATCCGCTGAATCGTATCAGAATCCGGAAACGAAATGAAATCTTACTAGTTATCGCTCTTCTAAACTAACAGATCAACTAAGATCTGGGACGGAAACAGCGTTAACAATAAAATAAGTCTTTAAGCGTACAGTTTTGAGACAGATAACAATATACATGCATAAATGCCGTTTCCTCTCGTCTAGAGGTTTCGGAATTTTGAGAATGTAATGAAAAATCAATACACATACAAGGCATTACATTTAGGTGATATATATTGTCTGAATTAATAAAAACCGTAAAGGAAATTCTACCTACACGTATACTCAAGGTGAGGTCCAAAGTCTATGAGGGCAAAAATCTATAACCCGTAAATAGAAAAATGTCGCACAGAAACTTCAAAACCCGTTCTCAAAAACAAATAAATACTTTCAGGCGAAACCACTTCGGAAAATCAGTTACTGTACAATGTATGTTGGAAACGAAACATATCATCAACAGTTAGAAACCAATTTGGTAGCACCGCATAATGAAGTCACTGGTAAGACCCTGAATCTGTTAGAAGAGCTAGAGATATACCTCCATAAAATAAAAAAAACAGAATCTATGACAGACAGATTTCGCAAACCACAGTTATTTCAGTAATGTTACAGACGTATTTAAGGTTATCCCCTGCGTATGTCGATTGTTTAATAATTAGATTTCTGGCACTACGAATGAATTCCTCTTCTATCATACCATGCAGAACAACATCTGTAAAGTGTTTACAAAAATGTTTCTCCAAACATATACATGAACAGTGATATACATGAACAGGATGGAAAAACCAATGTTCGAGTATGATCGTGTTAAAAAGGTAAAAACGCTTTTCTTGGATTATTCTGTAATTTTACACTGTTCATTTTTTCCACTGTTCGCACATATTCTCCGCATTAGATTTACGAGATTCATTACCTAACATCAGATGTTTTCGTGACAGGAACACGCATTTCACCTCGTTCAAGAGCAAAACAAATCATATACTTACGCCTGGGTATGGACCCACAGGGACTGAAGTGCATCGTGTACTTAGTAAAACACGAAAATTGTGACTGAAGCGTTTCTTAATTCTTATTTCCAGTTACATTATCAGTCGAAATCTTGCTGTTGTAGCTTCCTAAACAGAGCTGCACACAGGCGAAGAGAAGAAAAAACAAAGGACATAAATGAGTAGACATCAATTTCACTTTGCATGGCACAGAGATACTATAGAATTACAACCATAACATATCTATCTCCATATGTACTGCACGATTTAAAGTGTAATGACAACATAAAGTAAATCTCGGTTAAGGCAGATACAAGGTGGCAAACCTCTATGGGCTATGCACTGGGAGTGCCACGCCCACGTCAATCGCCATTTTGAAGTTTTGAATAACTAATTATGGCAGTAATGACAAGTAGCAGCATGGATTTGAACAAATTTGTGGTTCATCGTGCTATGCTAACAGGGATGGCTGAAGGATGAGCAATGAGAAAGTGCTGCATTGCGACAAGTGCAAATAATTTTTGCGGGTAGAGTTTCTTGCGGGATTATACTCAGGGTGCCGGTGGCGGGAATCCAGCCGCGTGTTAGCCCGAAGGTCGAATTTTACAACCTCCAGCACTCCAGGGGTGTTGGCACTACCAGGGCAGTCTCCAGCGGCGGCACTTTGCTGCCGCCCGACAGGCAGGTGGCATTTCCAGCAGAACAATGCGAGGCAAGCAAAATATCTCCCCGAAGTGAATAACGCAGGGAGACACTGTTTCCCCATCGCCCTGGACTCACGAAAACGTCTTAAGCGACATTACTAGAAAGGAATATATCTCCGAGAATTCCCCACTCGATATTTTTTGAGCATGAGACCGAGGGGCGGAATGTGTCCATTTAGACGCTGGCGTCTGGAAAGTTCTTCGGACGAGCGGCGACTCCCACAGGCGACCACGATTGGCCAGATCAACGTGACACATGTGGTGTTTCCCACCCATTCGCAGTCGAGTGGAAGTAGCGCCCATTGGTGAAATGTTTGTTACAGTTTTGCGATTGGGCAGCCACACCAGCGGGGTGCCACGCCGCACTAGGTTCCTGATAGAAAGGAGACACTTGCATTCCAGCCGTTCAGCCATGTATAGATGTGAAACATGGACGATAAATAGTTTGGACAAGAAGAGAATGGAAGCTTTCGAAATGTGGTGCTACAGAAGAATGCTGAAGATTATATGGGTAGATCTTGTAACAAATGAGGAGGTACTGAATAGAACTGGGGAGAAGAGGAATTTGTGGCACAACTCGACTAGAAGAAGGGATCGGTTGGTAGGACATGTTCTGAGGCATCAAGGGATCACAAAGTTAGTATTGGAGGGCAGCGTGGAGGGGAAAAATCGTAGGGGGAGACCAAGAGATGAATATACTAAGCAGATTCAGAAGCATGTAGTGTCCAGTAGTTACTTGGAGATGAAGAAGATTGCACAGGATAGAGTAGCATGGAAAGTTGTATCAAACCAGTCTCTAGACTGAAGACCACAACCACAACAACAACAACAACAACAACACTGCTTTCTAAGAGGCAAGCGACCTCACCCAGTCCGATTCTTCAACAGAAGCCTGTATTGCATAGTCAAATCTCATTAAGTGCAAAAGAATCACACTGTAGAAAATTATAATAGAATTCAGAGTTCAGCAAATAATTCATTAGCCTATCGCCTCACACTAGCAAACGAAACTCGAAGGTCGCTTCCCACAGATGCCAAATTGAGATTCATTGGAAGAATTCTCAGCAAAGTAGTCCGCTAACGAAGGAAGTTGCTTTAAAAACACTCGTTCAGCCAGTATTTGATATGGCTCATCAGTCTGGAATCCGTAGGAGATAGAATTGATAGGGAAAATAGAGAAGATCCAAGTTCATTTAAAAAGCGTGAAAGCGTCACAGAGAGCCCAGCGATCTCCAGTGGCACCCAAAGTATCCTCCGCCATGTACCATAATGTGACTTGCATAGTAAATACGTAGATGCAGAATCGATTTTTATCAACAGCTAATTCAAGAAAAAAGTATAAACAAAATGGACTGTCACTATGGAATTTAATATACCAGAAAAGAAATACGTAAAGTATACTGTAAAAATCCATACTACAAGCCTTTGAAGAATATGTATAGACAAATAATTAACAGCATCTACAAAAAGAGGGGAAAATATGAAAAGTAGAAAATCTGGAACGACAAGGTTTTATTAAAAAGGACTGCGAGAAAGTGCGTTGCCTTCCGCTTGGACTCTGTTCGTTATGTGAATAGTTATGAGGTGATCCATATAAGGTACAGACACCACCCCCACCATCCCTAAAATAAAATCAAGAGGTGAGATGCTAATATGAAGGTTAATGATTTTACCTCTCTGAATGAGAATGAGTATGTTATAGAAGAACGATATCAGCTACCTACTAAGAACGTAATTTGTACTGACAGTAAATAAAATAAAGTCAAACGTTAATATGAGTAGCATAAAAGCGAATAATGGTTTTTCAGACTTCAGTGACTGAGACAGGTGTAACAGCATAAAGTCACCTTACGCTATGAGAAATGGCATCCATGCCCCATATACAGACCTCAACTTTTTTTTGTCGTTTCCTTGATTACGTAAGGCGTATACCGGAATAGTTCTTGGTGATTATTATTAACGTGCAGCTACACATAGAGGTGCACTGTGGTATGTAGCTATGATCTGTAACCGTTGTATGGCAGCCAAACTTAGTAGATATGCTAATGCGGTAATGCGGAACCGATTTACGCCGTCAAAAAATTAGTTCAAAATTTGGCCACGAGGCGCAAATATGAAACTATGCAGAAACTCGTCATGTCCGGCGCTCATTTTGAACAAACTATGTAAGCAGTGGTTAACAATAAAATTAGCATCATACCTTTCTCGCTTGCTTGACCTTTTCTCCCCATGTTCAGTTCCTAATCCATTAGGATACAGGAACATTTCTATAAGTCTTTCTTATATTCACAGCACCAGATTTCCACAAGGTGGCCGAAACTGGATCTAAATATATTTTCCAACGTAAAGCGGTTTCGCATTAACGCATCAGAATGTCTAGCAAGTCTCGCCTCTATACGATCATTACAGCACACACTGAACGTCTGTGAGTAGCAGCACTTTCATTATTACGACCTGGAATTGGCCACAACGAATACTTAACAGTACCCTGGCTGGAGTGCAGGAGTGCTTCGTCTTCTGTGATTTCATTCCCGAAGAAGTACTGAATTCCCACATCGCTGAATTTCAATAGATACCTAAACTGTAGAAGTGGCAGTGGAAGACGTGAAGCACTTTTTCTATCGAGGGAATAACGTTTAACGAACGAGGGGCAGATTACAGGAGGCGATAAAAAGGCTACGAAGCTTCCGAACATATATTTGGAGCACGATACGGGATGAAATTGGACATGAACGATATAAATCAAGAGAATATGGAGAAATAGGAAATAAAGTTGGTGTGGTTTCCGGATCTAGTCATCTGATATCGATCAGTACTGATGATCAGATCCAGGGGAATGACGCTGCTTCTCCATTGTCAGCCGTATGGGAAAGCGTCAGAGGATAGTAGAGAGACGATGGTGTGTGGAGGGTGAGGAAGGGACAGCTTGTCTGACTACTAATTAACTGCGCAGGTGATCATACCTTAGGCGGTCTTTACTTGATCCACCGTAATCCAGTCGCTGTAGGTCGCCGCTTTCCATACGCTGTAACCTAGACGTTTGCTGTTACGCAATGCGTCTATTATTAGCTGCCTCCCATTACGAAGTCCGTTCCGGCTCGTTCTTGGGAAAGACTGGCCGCTTGTTGTTGGCAAATACGTGCGTGCGGGTCAAGACGATATGGATGTCTGCACGAGATCTTTTCGTTGATGATGTACTGCTGGGAAAACCGGCACCTATTGCTACAGCGAGCAGTGAAGAATGAAAAGTACAGAAAGTTGCGTAGAAAATATTTTATTCAGTGCGTCAACTACTAAATATAGTGTGTATCATAATTAATGGCGTAAACGTACACAGTTGAAAGTACAAGATACTAGAAGAAAAAACGTCTCTCTAAACATAGGGCCGAAAATGCATACCTTAAGAGCTACAAGCAATTTTTCATCTTCGATACTGTGAAACGAACCTCTTCTACTGCAAGTTCTTTACTTTCCATATTTTGGGAACTCGTAGTATGGACCAAAACATGAAAGAAAGGTCCAGTAAACATGTGGTCTAAAATGCATTTGTTAAGAGCTATGAGCACTTGTTCATCTTTGCTACTTTGAAACACAACTCTTCTAAAGATCAAGTGCGCGTAACTTTTAAGGTATGCGTTTTAGAGCGCATGTTTGCTGGACATTTTTTTCTTATTTTGGTCCATACTACCAATTTCAGAATATGGAAAGCAAAGACCTTGCAGTAGAAGAGATTTGTTTCATAGTACCGAAGATGAAAAAATGCTTGTAGCTCTTCAGGTATGCATTTTCGACCCTATGTTTACTAATACTTTTTTGCTTATAATGTCGTGTACTTTCAACTGTATGCGTTTACGCCATTAATTGTGATACGCCCTGTATACAAAGAAATACCTCGTTTTAAAAACAAATGAGCAATGAACGTAAAGCAGTCGAAAGGTTGTTGTTGTTTCAGTTAGTTGTTGCAGTTATCCATTCATGAAGCTTACCAGCTATATAAAATCTGATTTGTATTTCGCGGTGTTTCAGAAAGTACTGTCCAGCAGCGAGATAATAGACAAGTCCCACTTCTACGTCTTCCTGTACCCGTGGCTGGGGCAGGGCCTCCTCACCAGCACAGGTAAGGAGCCTGTATCAGAGTTTTCACTAAGACAGAAGCAGGAATTACGGAAATTCAGTTGACTATCATACATATACCTTAAGGATACTATTTATCAACAAATGCTGTTTAGTAAATTACGAAGTCAAAGATCACTTAATGGACAGAGATGGTTCATATTGGAGACCGCTATAGAAACAATATAATGATTCGATTTGTACTTGATTCCTGTACGATGCCACGAAACTAAGGAAACGTTGTATTGTGTAATTCAGTTTATAGTTCTTAAACACAGAATAACAAACATGGTCAGTATCACAACAATGAAATTGCCATTTACAGGTCTGCTCGTATATATTAGTGAAATATTTAGGAATTCTAACTTTGAAAGTGACATTCGTGGTTGTGTATAATTGGAGTTACGTGTTTCGCCTTGTCGAAATTAGAATGATACTGCATGACATTTTTTAAGCGCACCAAATCTAAGTACGTTGTATGTTTCGTAGCCTATTGTTTCAGTCGGCTTGTTACGGTGCAGCAACCATGATGTCATATCACTTTACGAGTGACATCTGCTGAAAGTAAGGATATAAATTAAATTAATTTATCGTCTTATTTCTCATGACTTATATTTGTAATATTTGGTATCGTGGTTCATTTTAGGATCTTTGGAGAGGCAGTGGGTTAGTCGATAGGAGGCTTCGTATATAGTATCTATTTCCTAGCAAGTTACTCTGGATAAGTTTCAGATTTTCTTAGAATTGGAAAAGGTAATATGTTTCACTATGGCTGCTAACAAACGCAAACTACTGATAGATAAAGTAACACGTGGTATAACAGATTCAGACGTTCCCTAAGGGGTCTAGCTCTGGTTTGAGTTCGTGGCTGATCGTCTGAGCGCCGCTTTGAAGTTTGATGGGAACTTGGACGTGGCACCTGGGCGTGGCGGTAGCGGCTTCTATCAGATGCACCAGCGTCCGGGCGTTACATGACGAATGTCGTTAGCATTTCGCGCAATGCGTCATAGTGAGACACATTTACTCGCACTGTTTGAACATAAGCCACTAAACCTACAGCAAACCATGGTCGGACACATTACAGTGCTCAAGTAGAAGATTATTTATATTTATAGTTAGACTTTGGTAGTGAGGTATCTAATTAGTTAGTGAGCGGAGAAGGAATCTGTAACGCCATTTGCAATCAAAAAATTTATTCTAATATCATCCTCATCAAGGTGAATCGCATGCACTACTCACATATTTATTTATGCATTTAATTACCCAGTGAGAATCACACAAATAAACAATTAAAGTCAGCTTAACTAATCATTCAAAAAAGATACACAAATAACATTGCAGTATGTGTTAGAAGAAGTAACCACACATATGAACAATATTTAAATTGGTACGTTTTCAGGGTGTAATTGTCTTTTGTGAGTAATAAATTACATTTTTGCGCGGTCTGCCCATAATTTAAATTCTGTTAGAGCTAGATAAATTTGGATGTCACTGGCAGAAAGAGCACCTTTTTTCCCCTATGAGGATGATGTGCCACTTACGTGAATGCAAAAAATGTTCAAGACACAGTGTTCTAAAAATATAGTCCTGATAATATGAAAACTGCTTTCACTTGAATTATGATTGCTGGAGCTCCGTCATGTACAAATTTATTATAACATATCATTTTAATCAGTGTCTCATCGCAAATTTTTTGATGTCTTTATTTTTAGTAGAGCACACACTGATAAAGTCGTGAATCGGACTATGGAATGATGTTAAGAGTTCCTCGTCCCGATGAAGGGGAAATCAGGGTGCTGTCTATAAAGGGGGCCTCCGTTTTTTCCTCGAGGGTGGTGTACTGGAGGCATTTGATGAAGCGAGATTTGTGTCTCTCTGGGCAGTGATTTAGGCGCTTGGCATTTCAGACTTAGATTTTTTCAAACAGTGATCACTAGAATTTTTTGTCAGTACTTTGAGTCGGGTCTTGAACTCTGATAGGACAGTGCATACCAGGCACGAATGGACTTTGGTAGTTTGGGTCCTTTGAATTATTCCGACTGAGTCGGACTTCTTTTTAAAGCTTTTAGTTCTATGAACATACGCAGAACTTTCAATTTAATACAGGCAGTATTTATTGAAATTTATAATGATCTTAGACAATAAACGGCCCTGGAGTCATTCTTAGGCCGAAATTACAAAATCAAAAAGGACAGTCTTCACCACACCGCTGTTAAATTGTGTATGATTGATTAATTAATTGGTAAAATTATTTGACATTGTTATATCTTCTTCTTCTTCAGTAGCTCTACAGCCCTTGGTGAGCCTTGGCTTCTTCAACAATCTTCCTCCACACTTCTCGGTTATTTGCTGCTCTTTTCCACCCCCGGACTCCCATATTGGTGATATACATTATTACCTCATCGATCCATCTTCTTCTAGGTCTCCCTTTTCGCCTAACTGAATGGATCATACCTTTCATCATTTTCTTTGGAATTCTATCCTCTGCCATTCTCTCCAAGTGTCCTAGCCATCGTATTCGCTGTGATTTCACAAATTTTACTATGTCCCTGCCTTGTATTAACTCTTGTAATTCGGCATCGTAGCGTATTCTCCAGCCTTCTTCCTTCCTTATTGGCCCATAGATTTTGCGTAGTATTTTCCGATCAATGCTTCTTAGAGCATTTTTATCGTGTTCTGTCAACGTCCATACCTCTGAGCCGTATGTGATAACTGGGCGGACTAGGGAATTATATATTAGCAGTTTAGTTTTTCTTGTAACAAGGCTATTTTTGAAAAGCTGCATATTTGCAAAGTAAGCTCTGTTTCATGCTTGTATTCTTTCTCTTATAGCCTTTCCAATACTATTATCATTTGTTATTAGGGCTCCCAAGTAATTAAAAGAGGACACTCCATTGAAGCATTTCCCATTGATGTTTAGGTTTTTAGGGGTTCTTCTGGCCTCAGATTGTGACATTACCATATATTTTGTTTTGTTTTCATTTACTATGAGGCCAATTTTTAAGGCTTCTGTTTCCATTGCCCGGTATGTTTCTAGGAGTGTATTGGTATTTCTTCCTACTATAGCAATGTCATCAGCATATGCACATATCTGGCTAGTTTTCATAAATATGGTGCCTCTTTTGTTGATTTTACTTACTGCACTATGCAGGGCTATGTTGAATAGGACAGTGGAGAGACTATCCCCTTGCTTCACACCTTTATTAAAGTCAAAGCTATCACTTGTTCTGCTAAGGACCTTTACTTTTGCTCTTGTCTCTGTCATTGTCGTTCTGATTAGTCTTATTAATTTAGCACATATTCCAACTTCTTTCAGTACTCTGTATAGTTCTTGCCGATTTATGCTGTCAAAGGCTTGTTTGAAATCGATGAATAAGAAATGCAGATCTATATCATATTCATAGAACTTTTCCATCATTTGCCTTATCACAAATATTTGATCAGTTGTTCCTCTGCCTGGTCGAAAGCCACACTGATATTCCCCTAGTATGCCTTCTGCACACTTCTGTATCCTTTCGTTTAATATACTTGTGAAGATCTTATAAGCTGTACTTAGGAGTGTTACACCTCTATAGTTTTCACATGCTGTTCTGTCCCCTTTCTTATAAATGGGGACTATTATTCCAATTTTCCAATTATCTGGCATAGTTTCTGTTTCCCATATATCTGATATTAGTGTGTGCAGTTCCTTTATTACAGCCTCACCACCAGCTTTTATTAATTCAGCAATTATGCTGTCTTCCCCAGGGGCTCGATTGTTTTTTGACTTGTGCACAGCCTGGGAGACCTCTTGTAGTGTTGGCTTTCTTGCCTCATTGGTTTCATTGTCTACTTCCAGCTCCACTCTTCCCTCCCGTGCAGAGGTCTCTTCATCTTCTAGGCTGGTGCTTAGTGTATCTTCGAAATATTCTGCCCATCTTCCCACTATCTGTTCTTCCTCCCTTATCATTTTCCCATCTTTACTGGAGCAGGCTGTTGTTTTTGGTTAAAATCTATTCTTCATTTTGCCTATGGCATGATAGAACTTCCTTATTTCACTCTGCTCCTTTAGTTCTTCTAGTTCTTGAAATTTCTTCTTATTCCACTCTCTTTTCTTTCTCTTGCACAGTCTGTTAGCTCTTCTCCTTAATTCTCTATATTGTTCCACATTATTTCTGGTTTCTCTCTGTAGCACTTTTGTTCTTGCCCTGTTCTTTTCCTCTATTGCTGACCTGCAATCTTCATCAAACCACTCCTGGGTTCTTCTGTTCCTTCTTATGCCTATTATTTCCTCTGCAGCATCCTTAATGGCTTTTTCAAACCTGTTCCACCTTTCATCTACTCCTACTGTGGTCTCTTCATTGCTCAACTTTCTGCTTAGTGTTACTTGGTATTTTTTTACTTCATCAGGGATGTTCAGTTTGTCTGTATTCCATTTCATCATCTTTCCCATTCTGTTGCCCTTTGTTAGTGACAGTTTCTCTCTCAAGACTGATTTTATCAAAAAGTGGTCTGAATCACAGTTTGGTCCTCTGCAGCTCCGTACATCCGTAACTGACGTGGAGTGGCGTGCAATCACTAAAATATGGTCAATCTGATTGACTACTCCATTGGCTGCAGACTTCCAAGTACCCAGATGGATCCTTTTATGTGGAAAGCAGGTACTTTTAATAATCATATTATTCCTTGCTGCGAATTGGCATAGTAAGTCTCCATTCTCATTGTTTTCTTCATGTAGTGAATATTTTCCAGAAACTCCATACGGATGTTCATTCCTCCCTATTTTTGCATTAAAATCTCGTATTACTAGCATCAGGTCATATTTAGGTACTGCACAGCATACTTTTTCCAAGTCTTCGTAGAACTGTTCTTTAATTATATCCTCTTTTTCCTCTGTTGATGCATGTGCATTAACTATTGATATATTCCTAAATTTACCTTTTAGTCTGAGTCTGCACATCCTTTCATTTATAGGTTCAAATTCTAGAAGGCTTTTCCTAACTTCCCTAGTTATTATAAACCCTGTTCCAAGTTGGTCTGTTCTTTCTTCTGGTCCACTATATACCAATGAGTACTCAGGTTTATCTATCTGCCCATTCCCCTGCCATCTTATTTCGTGTAGCCCTACAATGTCATATTTGAATTTTAAAATTTCATTGGCTATTTCTTTCATTTTTCCAGGCTGAAGCATTGTCCTCACATTCCACGATGCTACTGTTAGGTCCTTTATCCGTTTCCTTTGCCGGGATCGTGATACATGCTTTCCACCCAGTTCCCGAGGCTTCTGTTGAATTTCCGTAATATTCTTTTTTTTACAGTATGGGGTTATTAGTCCCATGCCCAACCCCCAACCTGGAGGACCAGGATTTGTATGAGGTTTACTCCTCTAGGGAAGCTGGCTTCACTACGCCTCTAGAGCCCTCCCTGCCCTAAGTTGTGGGACACACTTTGTCTGGCTCCTCTGTCGAGACCAGTCCGGCTTGGGAGACCCTGCCAGTAGCTATGCTACCACCGGCATAGCTCTCGACTTCACCGAAGCACGCAAACCCTCCCGCCCGGCACTGAAGGTGCCTACTATATGGCGGTGTCCCCTGGGAGGGACATTGTTATATCCAACGTAACAAAATTATGTTCCTGATTATTCATATCAGTGAACTTAATTTAATTTTTATTGAAAACAACAGGATAACCAAGAGATGTACAATGTAGATGAGCCAAAAATTTTATTCGGTAGTCGCAGTGAAAGTTTCACAGTTAGATTAGATTAGATTAGTACTTGTTCCATAGATCATGTATATGACACTCTTTACTTTAGTGGGAATCTACTTTTTTCTTTAATCCACTAATATTTTGGTTAAATATGGTAACATCATTATTTACTTTACTGTTGTGAGACTCTTGTGAGTTTTAGACCTCTATAGCGCCTGCCTGCCTGAACTTCTCATTGGACACTGATATTAGTGGTAGAAGTAAAGTTTTAAAAAAGTGTTTCATAACGTCGCAAATAGATCGATTCTGCATTGTCGTCCTTTGGTTAGTAATTGTTGTCATACTGTATGAACAACAGAAGGAAAAGAGAAAGCCTCCTCACTCACTCCCCCCCCCCCTCCCCACACACGCGTGGGCGTTGAGCATCGTCACTGCTCAGCATATGATTTTTTACACGAAGTCTGAGCTAGAAACATACACACTTTCAGTGAAGATTTCATTGTGTGTTCATAGATTATAATTTTTTTTATTTTTCAGATTTTTTTGAAAACCCATATTTATTTATGTAACAGGATTATATTTCGTAACTGTGTCCGCACCTCCGCTTCCTTTCCCACCTATTTTCCATCACGGTTGCAGCTGTACGTCTTAAGGTGGATGCTGTTGAAAAGGCATTCTGTCTCCCACAGCATAAAAACGTCAACTGCTAACTGCAAGAAGTACTGGAGGCTGTTCTAGAGTGCCAGAAAGGGCTCGAATTTGTTCTTTATTTCGTCCCTAGTATCGATGACTGTCTACTGTTACTAAGATCGAGTTTTACGTTTACAGGTTCCAAGTGGCACATGCACCGTAAAATGATAACCCCTGCATTCCACTTCCGCATATTAGACAACTTCGTCGAAATATTCGCTGAAAATGGAGAGATTCTAGTTGAGAAACTTAAACCCAAGGCTGATGAAAAAGCGTTTGATATCTACCCGTTCATTACCCGCTGTGCCCTGGACATTATATGTGGTAAGTAAACATGGTATCATTAACTTATCTGACGTGAACTGCAAGTAAAAAAGAGTAGAACATTCATTCAAGTACTCTGTATCTGAACAGATATGTTCATTGCTGAAAGAGGAATTATCAGTGTACTGTGCTTAGTCTCCACTATCTAATATTCTGTCATGTACCTCACCTACGTAGACATCATTTCACGCCTCGCTAATATACAAACAACCATATTGCTGTTTGTCTCTCTCCACACTTTGTAGATTCCACTTTGGGTGCCAGCCTCATTTTACATTCAAAACCCCCTGAGAAAAGACTTTCAGAGGTCTATTTCATTCTAAACGTTCTGTTGCTCGTGCTTTGAATTGGTGTAATAAAGTCAGCTGTTCACAGCTGATCAGATATTCCTGTTGCTTGTATTTTGAACGGGTGAAATAATGGCAGAGGATCAGATGTTCGGGAACGACAAAAAAACACCTCTACAATCCTGTCATTAGTGTGTTATAGTGACGGTTTTTAATGTAGTTCAATTCGATGAAGAAATAAAAAAAACTTTTTACCCAGAGTAGGAATGCTATGAGGATTCTGAATCGAAAATTTCCTTAAAAATTGCTTGTAATATAGGAACTACATATCTACACTACCCATGACATCACAAGTCACGCCCCTCCTTATCTATGACATCACCATCACATTGCAAGGCACACATCCTTTATTCGCATCATCTTGTCTCCGCCCCCCCCCCCCCCCCACATCTCTCCACTGCCATCTCCAACCAGTCACAGCCTAGCATTTAAGAAGGCATTAAAATGAGACAGCCAGTCATCCTGATACCTTACAAGCTATTAAAATGAAACATCCAATCAAACATGACGCTGGAGTAGCCACCGAGATCGTGCTCAAAAATATCAAAACGACCTGACGTTTCTTCTGTCATGTTCAAATGTATTTACCCGAAGAATTACTTTCAGGGGGTAACTTGCAGTATTTCCATATTTAAAATACGTCAGCCACACACTCACTCACACACACACAAACATACACATACACACACAGTTTAAGTAGCACTTGTGTATGTTCACAGTTTTCTTATTGTACAATACTTGGCGTAAGGTGCAACGGACCTTGAAATACTTTCCATATCTAAATTGTTCTATAATGCTTGTCAGATGTCTCAGTGTTCTTTCCGTGATTAAAACGTCCGCAGAAATACAATATAACACCAAAAATGCAATGTTTATGTCAAGTATCACAATGTTATTCTCTACACACGCACACACACTTCCATCAAAACATGACTGAACTAATGGTTCAAATGGCTCTGAGCACTATGGGACTTAACATCTGTGGTCATCAATCCCCTAGAACTCAGAACTACTTAAACCTAACTAACCTAAGGACATCACACACATCCATGCCCGAGGCAGGATTCGAACCTGCGACCGTAGCAGTCGCGCGGTTCCGGACTGAGCGCCTAGAACCGCTAGACCACCGCGGCCGGCTCATGACTGAACTCTCAGATGAAGTGCCCAAAAGGTATTCCATGTCTTAATTGTTATCGAAATGTGTGGCTAAAAATAACACGTAAACATGCGGTTTAAGCTTCACGTTTAGTCCTAAATGAGGTACTGTAGCAGAAGTAACCCGATCAAGCCTATAACCGCAGAAAATGACATATTTTTAATTTAAGAACCAAATTATCTGCAAAAAATGTATTAGTAGCACAATGTCTATGTCAACGTCAATTGCAAATCTTGTGAAAAGATACATCAACAAAACAAACATAATGTTATGTAAAGTGTTATAATAGTCTCTGCATGTCCAAATACGAGAAGGGTGTTGGCATTTCAGCCTGAAAATATTACTGGGAACTCACAGAACTATATTATATTTCACTAATTTTGAAAATTGGTGAATGGAAGCATAGCAGTTCCCATTTCCATTTCTTACCACGAACATGCATTACCTCAAAGTGTCATGCAGTTTTGATTGCGTGACTCCACGACTTAGCAATATCAGTGCAACATGGGGCACTATAATGTAGACTGACTTTGAAAGTATGTAGTTGCATAGCAACCATCATTTTTAACTATACAAATATATATTGCTACTGTCCAGTATGCTATCTGAAAACATGTTTCAATAGCTCAACCTTTCCAAGTTTTTTGTTACTGGTTTGGACAATCGCCACCAGATGTACCAACAAAAAACAGTTGCTCGTGGTAAGCAACCTGATCCTATTCCTATTCTAAATGCATTCGAACCAAGGGAAGAGGTACATATGAATAGTGAACTAGCTGAAACCGCTTTTCGCGGACGTAATATGTGGACAGTACCAAAATTGTGAGACTAACAATGTTTACTTCGATAATCCTCTCCGATCAGTGAGTTTTCAGCTCTAAGCTAGTCCAGAAGTAGTGCCCATATGTGTTTTGTATACACACACAAACACACACACACACACACACACACACACACACACACACACACGCACGCACACACTGGTCATACCGGACTCGAGAGTCCATTACCGCAGCAACGTATTTTCGCCATCAGTCCCTGTCTTGGGCAATTTCCATCCATTCACCTTCAATACCTAGGCTCCTCAAATTAGACTTCACATTGTCCTCCCGTCTACACCTCGGTCTCCCCACAAGACGTTTTCCCTCTAAGTGCCCTACCAGTACTCTGCGCGCTGCCCTGCCCTCATCCATTCGAGCTGCGTGACCCGCCCATCGCAGCCTACGTGATTTAATAATATTGATTATGTCAGGGCTTGAGTAGAGTTCGTGAACCTCTTCGTTATGCAGTTTTCGCCACTCTCCGCAAATGTCATCCCTTTTTGCTCCTAAAATTTTCCTCAAAATTTTGTTTTCGAATACTCGAAACGGCTTTTCATTTTGCACAGTGAGAGACCAAGTCTCACGCCCATACAGCTTAACTGGTAGAATAGTAGTTTTGTATATTCTAATCTTTAAATTCCTAGACAATATCCGTGATGAAAGTAATCTATACAGTGAGAAGTAGCACGCATTTCCCGCCCGTAATCTCTTCTTCAGTTCGGATTCAATCTCATTTCTCGAAGTGATGTCCACGCCTAAATACTTAAATGTGTTCACTTTTTCAAACTGCATGTCTCCAACTCTTAACATTTCCTGATCTACTGCTGTTGACATTCTAGTAGTAACCAGGTATTTAGTTTTGTCTTCACTTATCCTTCGACCTACATCTTCACTAGCCTTGGTTAACGCATTTGCATTTGCTGTTACAGTTTCTTTCCTATCGCTGATGATGTTTAGATCATCTGCATACCCTAATATCTTAAGATTTCCATTTAACTCCACACCCCCTGAATTATCTGCTGCCATTCGTACAATATATTGTAGGACTAAATTAAAAAGTAGCAGAGACAGGGCATTTCCCTGCTTAAGTCCGTTCTTTATTACAAATTCTTCTGACTACAATTTCCCCACGCGTACACTACCTTTTGAGTTTTTCAAACTCGCTTCTATAAGTCTAACATACTTCTTTGGTATTCCATGTTCCAAAAGAATTCTGTACAATTTTGATTGTAATTCTGAATCATATACTTTTGTAAAATCTATGAAAAGCTTTTGAACTGGTTTATTGTTTGCCCATTTATTTTCCAAAATTTGACGCAGGGCGAATATTTTGTCTATAGTTGATCTGTTCCTGTTTTGTAAATATAGATCATTAAATCTGAAAGGTGCCTGCTTTGATCAGTCATGTTTCATAAGTTCCATTTAAATACATGTCGATTACTGGCACGCACGTTTGCTTATGTTTCGGTAACACATCGAGCGATTTCCGCATCTTCTCTACCACATTAGCTACACTTACGTCTTTGTCTGTAGTCTTCCGTGCGGGTTCAGCCCAGCCAATGAATAGCGCGGACCTAGTAACCTTACTTGAGCAGGCTACCTACGAAACGAGGAAGTGGTCAGTTAAAGTGTAGTAGGTAGCTGGAGTGTGTTTTCTCTTATGGTTGCGAGCAGGCAGACACGGTTGGCCGGAAAGTGGTCGCTAGAAGCTGTGTGTGATGGTCAGACAGTTGTCTGATTTATTCCGTTTTGGTACTGCTGTGGACAGAAGGTGGGATATAAGATGCACGGAAAGGGAGGGAGGGAGAGAGAGAGAGAGAGAGAGAGAGAGAGAGCTGTGTGTGAGTCCAGTAATAAGTTCGTATTGAGGCCGTGAGAACAACAAGTATATATTTACCTTCTCTAATTGTCTGCACAGCAACATCCCAGGTGTTACATGCTACACCCACTGTCCCTGCTGTCGAGACATCTTCGCGGGTACCGGGCGCAGTTGGGCCACCCTCTCCCCAAGGGGAGTGGCGGGTTCAGCGGCGTTCGCGGCGCATGAGGCGGAGGGTAAATGTGGAGGCTGGCCGTGTGGCATCGCCCGCTCTGCCTGTGAGAGGACATGTGGCTGCTCCTGCAGCAAGGTCCTAGCAGGCACACGGGGGGAGGGGTTTATCAGTTATTGGGAGCTCCAACGTTAGGCGGGTGATGGAGCCCCTTAGGGAAATAGCGGAAAGGTCGGGGAAGAAGGCCAGTCTGCTTGCCGGGGGGTCTCATCCGAGATGTGGAGGAGGCCCTGCCGGCGGCGATAGAGAGCACTGGGTGCACCCGACTGCAAGTTGTTGCTCATGTCGGCACCAATGACTCCTGCCGTCTGGGTTCAGAGGTCATCCTCAGTTCGTACAGGCGGTTGGCGGAATTGGTGAAGGCGGAAAGCCTCGCTCGCGGGGTGGAATCAGAGCTAACTATTTGTAGTATCGTTCCCAGAACCGATCGCGGTCCTCTGGTTTGGAGCCGAGTGGAAGCTTAAACCAGAGGCTCAAACGATTCTGCGGAGATCTGGGGTGCAAATTTCTCGACCTCCGCTATCGGGTGGAGAAATGTAGGGTCCCCCTGGATAGGTCAGGCGTGCACTGCACGCCGGAAGCGGCTACAAGGGTAGCGGAGTTCGTGTGGAGTGCACATGGGGGTTTTTTAGGTTAGAGAATTCCCTCCCTAGGCCCGACAAGACGCCTCCTGAGACGCGGCAAGGTAGGAGTAGGCAAAATGCAACAGGGAATAACAATATTAATGTGCTAATAGTAAACTGCGGGAGCGTCTATAGAAAGGTCCCAGAACTGCTCTCATTAATAAACGGTCACAACGCCCATATACACTCCTGGAAATGGAAAAAAGAACACATTGACACCGGTGTGTCAGACCCACCATACTTGCTCCGGACACTGCGAGAGGGCTGTACAAGCAATGATCACACGCACGGCACAGCGGACACACCAGGAACCGCGGTGTTGGCCGTCGAATGGCGCTAGCTGCGCAGCATTTGTGCACCGCCGCCGTCAGTGTCAGCCAATTTGCCGTGGCATAAGGAGCTCCATCGCAGTCTTTAACACTGGTAGCATGCCGCGACAGCGTGGACGTGAACCGTATGAGCAGTTGACGGACTTTGAGCGAGGGCGTATAGTGGGCATGCGGGAGGCCGGGTGGACGTACCCCCCGAATCGCTCAGCACGTGGGGCGTGAGGTCTCCACAGTACATCGATGTTGTCGCCAGTGGTCGGCGGAATGTGCACGTGCCCGTCGACCTGGGACCGGACCGCAGCGACGCACGGATGCACGCCAAGACCGTAGGATCATACGCAGTGCCGTAGGGGACCGCACCGCCACTTCCCAGCAAATTAGGGACACTGTTGCTCCTGGGGTATCGGCGAGGGCCATTCGCAACCGTCTCCATGAAGCTGGGCTACGGTCCCGCACACCGTTAGGCCGTCTTCCGCTCACGCCCCAACATCGTGCAGCCCGCCTCCAGTGGTGTCGCGACAGGCGTGAATGGAGGGACGAGTGGAGACGTGTCGTTTTCAGCGATGAGAGTCGCTTCTGCCTTGGTGCCAATGATGGTCGTATGCGTGTTTGGCGCTGTGCAGGTGAGCGCCACAATCAGGACTGCATACGACCGAGGCACACAGGGCCAACACCCGGCATCATGGTGTGGGGAGCAATCTCCTACACTGGCCGTACACCACTGGTGATCGTCGAGGGGACACTGAATAGTGCACGGTACATCCAAACCGTCATCGAACCCATCGTTCTACCATTCCTAGACTGGCAAGGGAACTTGCTGTTCCAACAGGACAATGCACGTCCGCATGTATCCCGTGCCACCCAATGTGCTCTAGAAGGTGTAAGTCAACTACCCTGGCCAGCAAGATCTCCGGATCTGTCCCCCATTGAGCATGTTTGGGACTGGATGAAGCGTCGTCTCACGCGGTCTGCACGTCCAGCACGAACGCTGGTCCAACTGAGGCGCCAGGTGGAAATGGCATGGCAAGCCGTTCCACAGGACTACATCCAGCATCTCTACGATCGTCTCCATGGGAGAATAGCAGCCTGCATTGCTGCGAAAGGTGGATATACACTGTACTAGTGCCGACATTGTGCATGCTCTGTTGCCTGTGTCTATGTGCCTGTGGTTCTGTCAGTGTGATCATGTGATGTATCTGACCCCAGGAATGTGTCAATAAAGTTTCCCCTTCCTGGGACAATGAATTCACGGTGTTCTTATTTCAATTTCCAGGAGTGTAGTACTAGGGACAGAAAGTTGGCTGAAACCAGACGTAAACAGTAATGAAATTCTAAACTCAGATTGGAATGGCCGGCCGCGGTGGTCTAGCGGTTCTGGCGCTGCAGTCCGGAACCGCGGGACTACTGCGGTCGCAGGTTCGAATCCTGCCTCGGGCATGGGTGTCTGTGGTGTCCTTAGGTTGGTTAGGTTTAAGTAGTTCTAAGTTCTAGGGGACTTATGACCTAAGATGTTGAGTCCCATAGTTCTCAGAGCCATTTGAACCATTTTGAACCAGATTGGAATGTATACCGCAGAGACAGGCTGGACAATGAAGGGGGAGGCGTGTTTATAGCGATAAGAAGTGCAATAGTATCGAAGGAAATTGACGGAGATCCGAAATGTGAAATGATTTGGGTGAAGGTTACGGTTAAAGCAGGCTCAGACATGGTAATTGGATGTCTCTATAGGCCCCCTGGCTCAGCAGCTGTTGTGGCTGAGCACCTGAAGGATAATTTGGAGAATATTTCGAGAAGATTTCCCCACCATGTTATAGTTCTGGGTGGAGATTTCAATTTGCCAGATATAAACTGGGAGACTCAAACGTTCATAACGGGTGGCAGGGACAAAGAATCCAGTGAAATTTTTTTAAGTGCTTTATCTGAAAACTACCTTGAGCAGTTAAACAGAGAACCGACTCGTGGCGATAACATATTAGACCTTCTGGTGACAAACAGACCCGAACTATTTGAAACAGTTAACGCAGAACAGGGAATCAGCGATCATAAAGCGGTTACGGCATCGATGATTTCAGCCGTAAATAGAAATATTAAAAAAGGTAGGAAGATTTTTCTATTTAGCAAAACTGACAAAAAGCAGACTACAGAGTACCTGACGGCTCAACACAAAAGTTTTATCTCAAGTACAGATAGTGTTGAGGGTCAGTGGACAAAGTTCAAAACCATCGTACAATATGCGTTGGATGAGATGGAAAAGAGCCACCGTGGTACAACAACCGAGTTAGAAAACTGCTGCGGAAGCAAAGGGAACTTCACAGCAAACGTAAACATAGCCAAAGCCTTGCATACAAACAAAAATTACGCGAAGCGAAATGTAGTGTGAGGAGGGCTATGCGAGAGGCGTTCAATGAATTCGAAAGTAAAGTTCTATATACTGACTTGGCAGAAAATCCTAAGAAATTTTGGTCTTATGTCAAAACAGTAGGTGGATCAAAACAAAATGTCCAGACACTCTGTGACCAATATGGTACTGAAACAGAGGATGACAGACTAAAGGCCGAAATACTAAATGTCTTTTTCCAAAGCTGTTTCACAGAGGAAGACTGCACTGTAGTTCCTTCTCTAGATTGTCGTACAGATGACAAAATGGTAGATATCTAAATAGACGACAGAGGGATAGAGAAACAATTAAAATCGCTCAAAAGAGGAAAGGCCGCTGGACCTGATGGGATACCAGTTCGATTTTACACAGAGCACGCGAAGGAACTTGCCCCCCATCTTGCAGCGGTGTACCGTAGGTCTCTAGAAGAGCGTAGCGTTCCAAAGGATTGGAAAAGGGCACATGTCATCCCAGCTTTCAAGAAGGGACGTCGAACAGATGTGCAGAACTATAGACCTATATCTCTAACGTCGATCAGTTGTAGAATTTTGGAACACGTATTATGTTCGAGTATAATGACTTTTCTGGAGACTAGAAATCTACTCTGTAGGAATCAGCATGGGTTTCGGAAAAGACGGTCGTGTGAAACCCAGCTCGCGCTATTCGTCTACGAGACTCAGAGGGCCATAGACACGGGTTCACAGTTAGATGCCGTGTTTCTTGACTTCCGCAAGGCGTTCGATACAGTTCCCCACAGTCGTTTAATGAACAAAGTAAGAGCATATGGACTATCAGACCAATTGTGTGATGGGATTGAAGAGTTCCTAGATAACAGAACGCAGCATGTCATTCTTAATGGAGAGAAGTCTTCCGAAGTAAGAGTGATTTCAGGTGTGCCGCAGGGGAGTGTCATAGGACCGTTGCTATTCACAATATACATAAATGACATTGTGGATGACATCGGAAGTTCACTGAGGCTTTTTGCAGATGATGCTGTAGTGTATCGAGAGGCTGTAACAGTGGAAAATTGTACTGAAATGCAGGAGGATCTGCAGCGAATTGACGCATGGTGCAGGGAATGGGAATTGAATCTCAATGTAGACAAGTGTAATGTGCTGCGAATACATAGAAAGATAGATCCCATATCATTTAGCTACAAAATAGCAGGTCAGCAACTGGAAGCAGTTAATTCCATAAATTATCTGGGAGTACGCATTAGGAGTGATTTAAAATGGAATGAGCATATAAAGGTTATCGTCGGTAAAGCAGATGACAGACTGAGATTAATTGGAAGAATCCTAAGGAAATGCAAGCCGAAAACAAAGGAAGTAGGTTACAGTACACTTGTTCGCCCACTGCCTGAATATTGCTCACCAGTGTGGGATCCGTATCAGCGGCTCCACACGTGGGCCCCCTTTTTCCTGTCCCAGCCTTGATGGAAGGGTGGAACATTCCGAGACTGCTACAACACTTAGTAATAACCATTATTATTGTACATACATTATAGCAAACAACATTGAAATTATACAAATATAGTGGTCCTAAACCACTTCAGAATTTTAAATGAACTTGGGCCAATATGACTCTACGATGTTTTCGCCGCATCTTGTGTTGAAAAATATAGATCCACCTAATAAAATTTGTGGAATTGTTTCTAAGTTATAGACTGAACAACAATGTGGATTGAAGGTCCGCCTTGGTGAAAAATACTTTTAATTTTATTCTCCCCCCCCCCCCCCCCCCCCAACTAGTTTCAGCCACAGTATCCCAATTACCATTGGGTTTTTTTTTCTTTATTCTGAAACATGACGAACAGTTTTATAATAACTTATTTCCTTTAAGTCTCAGAGCACGGCTTCTCCACTGACCGTTGTTTCCGGCATATTTTCTGTGTTTTGGAGCCGTTTCTTCGTCGTACAGCATTACATTTGCAGCTGTATGAGCGGTTGTTATTAACAAATATGAAAAAGTTGACTTACATACGTCAGCGTTATACTACTCGAGAACGTAGTAGTGTTGTGGGTACAGTTTTGGTATGCACTAGTTTGTTACGTAACTTGCCCTGTCCTAGTGTTCTTTGGTCGGCTTGTAGAAAAACGTAACTTTTACATCTTCGTCATAATTCAAAACTTTACGCCATCTGGCTCTTCGCGTGTGTTGTGAGAATGTATCGCAAAATACAATGACGTAATATTCTGAATTATGACCAAGTTGTAATAATTACGTTTTTATGTGTTTAAAGGTATCTGCAAGCAGACCAATGAACGTGAATACATGAAAAATTACATAACAACATGTGCACACCAAAACTGTATCCACATCACTGCCACAATTCCCAATAGCATATCGTAAACTTATCTAAGTCCACTTTTTCGTATCTGTTAATAACAACAGCTTATGCAGTTGATGACATGCAGTATGCGAAAGAAATGGCGGCAAAACACAGAAAACATGCTAGGAACAACTATAACCAACGTAGAAACCATGCTGTGACTTAAATAAGGTATTATAAAACTATTGACAAAATACAGTATTTGGAAACACAGTACAGATGTAATAATGTTTTACAATGTTCGTAATGTTGCTAATTTTGCATGTTTTAGATGAAGGAAAAACTCACTGATGTGCCGATAATGTTGCTGAAATTAGTTTGTAAAGAAAATGAATAAAAACAACTTTCTTGCCCTTAAGCGGACTCACAATACCCATTGTTGTTTTTATGCAAATACGGCCCAATTGAAAAGTTTCAAGATAAAATGATTATAGACTGAAAATAAATACAAAACTGGAAAAAAACAAACCCATCAGGATATTAGTAATTTACGACGTCATAAATTTACTTAATACTAGGAAGATTAAATTGGCATCTTCGAAAACAAGGATTGTGCTTAAACAAAAGGACAGTTATTTAACAAAGATAATCGGAGCTGCTAAAGAAAAGCAATGAAAATCTTATAAAAAACTGTTTCCTTTTTTGATGAATTTAATGTGTCAGTTAAGGTCTATTCATTATCAATTCTTAAAATATCGAAAGGATTTACTGACTTATTTTTTTTAATTTTTGGGGTCCTCTGGTTGTATACACATTACTGCAACAAATGTATGCTATTGACATTTTGTTTGCAAGTGTCATATGCAAGCTTTCTTATGTAAGCATTACTCTTGGTTTACAGGTGTAGCGTCGGAGTGATTTTCATCGAGAAAATAATATATTCAGGCAAAATAGTGCATGTCAAAAATTTGTTGCCAGCGTAACAGATTCCTTTGTCACAGGGTACTTTCATAATGTATAAGGCTCCAGACATTTATACTTCTTTGTATTTTCTTTTTAAAAGAATTTGAAATACCTTTAGACTGATGCTTCCTTCTCGTATGCCCAGAAACAGCAATGGGGACTTCAGTCAATGCTCAGAATCAGACGCAATCTGCTTATGTCAACGCCGTTACCAGGTACGTGTTGGAAATGAAACTTATTCACTTATAGATAACACAATATTAGTGTATCTACCGACTTTTCTAGGATAGATTGAAATTATCTTTGAGTAAAATCGTATTTTGTTTAATAAAAGTTGTGAATTAAATTGCGAAGAAGTACTTTAATCTCTTCCTAGACATTTACAATAGCCAACATTTAAGACAAGGATTTAATTCTACAGATAACACAATAAATACTGTACGACAATAGCTTACTTAATGCTATTATGAAACCATAGTTTATTTGTAAGTCAGCATGTACAGAAATAACATTAAATATCAGTCACTATTTTAAAAAGAGGCACTTCTTTATTAAAGTCATAACCCGTTTCAGGCCAAATACTCGTTTTCAGAATTCTGCACTCTTACGTACTGCGTGAAGATGGCACCGTGTAGTCTACTGTTTAACAGTGTGAGAAATAGTTATTTTTTTCACTATCACTTTTTTTTAAATTTGAATCGATGCTTCCAGTTACAAATTACAAATATATGTTCTAATGCAAAAAATCTTGGTAGCAAGAAGGAATAATTCACATTAATGTGAAAGTGTCATAAGGTGCATTTAGGCTGGAAAACTATCGTAAGTGAGCTTTTGGGTAACACCCTCCACGTGAAGATCGTGCTTCTGGAGAACTGGAGAACACTGCACAGATCCTACACGTAACAGAAACACGTAACAAGTTGAACCTGCTAGAAGAAATATAAATACATATATACCAGTGTAAGATAGCATAGCTCGCCCGGTTAGCCGTGCGATCTAACGCACTGACTTTCGGACGAAAAGGCTTGCCGGTCCCTGGCACGAATCCGCCCGGCGGATAAGTGTCGAGGTCCGGAGTGCCGGCCAGTCTGTGGATGGTTTTTAGGCGGTTTTCCATCTGTCTCGGCGAATGCGGGCTGTTTCCCCTTATTCCGCCTCAGTTACACTGTGTCGACAATTGCTGCGCAAACACTATCTCCACGTACTCGTACACCACAATTACTCTACACGCATACATTGGGATTACACTCGTCTGGTGTAAGACGTCCCCAGGGAGTCCACTGGGGGCCGAACCGCATAATAACCGTGGGTTCGGTGTGGGGCGGCGGTAGGGTGAGTGGACTGCTCTGGCTTGTTGTGGGGTTGTGAACCACTGAGGGCTACGGCGGGGACGAAGCCTCTCCGTGGTTTCTAGGTCCTCAGTTTCATACAGTACAATACAACACAATACACCATAACATCTGCTGAATGAGCAGGCTGAACTAGCAAATGAAAATCTCTTTCTAAACTTCCACCTTTCATGCTATGTTGTACAATTCATAAGATTATTGATACATTACCTAAGTTCACTATGTGACCTTTGTATTAGAATTATTTACATGAAACAATTTACCTGAGCTCTAAAAGTATCATTAGAGAAAAAACACTGATACATTGTAAATGTGTCTCCGTACTAGTTGGTAATTAGAATATGTACTCCCAATATATCGTTCTATGCAGAGGGTCTTGTAAGTTCCTGAGCTTGCTGTTAATACGTATACATATGTAACACTATTTTAACAGATAATGTATTCAGATATGTTACAATGTTATGTCAAATTTTAATTAATTTGCTGTACAACTCAAGCTCATAGGTTAACTTAAGTGCAGTCACGCATAGAAGTAAGAACAAAAAATTAAAAAAAGAAAAGCAATGAAAATTTACTACACGTCACGGATAAGCAGATTTCTATATGTTCTACTGTAAGTTTCTGTTCCATTAATTTCAACATTGAACAACCGTGTAGATATGACGATAACATTTGTGTGCCTCTGCTCCGTAGAAAATCTATGGACATTTAAAAACGTTACTGTTTATAGAGCTCATGACTGGCGCTTGTACGCCAGAAAAGTCTGGGTCAATAACTGTGAAGTACTGCCGAGTGAAACTTGCTAACAGTACAAGTGAAATTATTCATTATTGTATGTGCTTCATGATGCGAAGCTGTTGATCAAATTAAATAACGTGTACTGGAACGTACATAGTTTTCCTAGTAAAAAATCGGAATATACGAAAGTACGAATTCAAGATTATTTTTTCGTACCTGCTGTAACCATTTTTGCAAGCAGAGCACACATTTCGGTGTCTGACTAAAAATATCATTTAAAATTAATCAACTGTAACTTTAAGAAAGAAATAATTATTTGTCACGTGGTGCAACAGCAGCTATCACGGGGTAAAGAGTACGTACTGCCTCACATGTGAATGCAAGCATCTGAAGTTGGGCATACGCATCTGTTGTCGGCAATGCTTTGAATAAACATGTAAACGATCATAAAGTGGTTCCTCCTGTGTTTTTAATATTCTCCCAATATACACAACTTCGAAATAATACAGGGTGAGTATAATTAAAGATCCAGTTTCAGTACGCTGTAAACGTCTGAACCATTGCTCAGAATGAAGTCAAATTGGAACGGAATATTATCGAAGAAAAGGAAATGTTACGGAAACAAAAAAATTAACGAACATTTTACCGCTAGATGGAGCTGTGACAGGCAGAATATGGGAACATAAAAGACTCAGGATACACGGCTGTTCCTCAGGTTGCGTTTGAGACGCCCAGCATGAGAATGTCAATGCAGGATTGCGCGCTGCTGGTAAAAATCTTTAACAAGAACGGTAACTATGCACTAGTCGGCCTGCAGACGTTCTGGACGCCCAAGGGTATGAAAAGAGGCGTTGATCCGATTTCTGACAAGGTTATGGAGCAAATGATTATGAAATTCGAAAAGACAGATTCTTTTGAAGTTCAATGTGACAGAGGGGAGTGTAAGATGTGACAACAACATTACGGGTGAGGCTAGACGTTGGCGTACAAACATGCAGTGCAGGGGGAATTGCCCGAACTTTAGACATACGTGTGAGCACTGTGCATAAATGTCTACGAACATCCTGCATTGCTGTCCATACAAAATTACCCACATTCCGGAGTTGCCTCATACTGACCCGCCAGTCAGACAAACTTTTACTTTAGAATTTCTTGCTCGAGTGGAATAAATGACAATAAATGACCTTGGAACATTCTGTGTACAGACGAAGTCCATTTCCATCTGCAGAGACTTTTATATACAGGGTGGTCAATTGATCGTGACAGGGCCAAATACCTCACGAAATAAGCGTCAAACATAAAAACTACGAAGAACGAAAGTCTAGCTTGAAGGGGAAAACCAGATGGCGCTATGGTGGGCCCGCTAGATGACGCTGCCATGGGTCAAACGGATATCAACTGCGTTTTTAAAAATAGGAAACCCCATTTTTTATTACATATTCGTGTAGCACATAAAGAAATATGAATACTTTAGCTGGATGGCGCTGTCATAGTCACAAACATATGGCTCACAATTTTAGACGAACAGTTGGTAACAGGTAGGTTTTTTAAATTAAAACACAGAATGTAGGTACGTTTGAATATTTTATTTCGGTTGTTCCAATGTGATACATGTACCCTTGTGAACTTATCATTTCTGAGAACGCATGCTGTTACAACGTGATTACCTGTCAATACCACATTAATGCAATAAATGCTCAAAATGATGTCCGTCAACTTCAATGCATTTGGCAATACGTGTAACGACATTCCTCTCAACAGCGAGTAGGTCGCCTTCCGTAATGTTCGCACATGCATTGACAATTCGCTGACACATGTTGTCAGGCGTTGTCGGTGGACCACGATAGCAAATATCCTTCAACTTTCCCCACAGAAAGAAATCCGGGGACGTCAGATCCGGTGAACATGCGAGCCATGGTATGGTGCTTCGACGACCAATCCACCTGTCTTGAAATATGCAATTCAATACCGCTTCAAGTGAAACATCTTGAGGTAACATCGGTAGAACATTACGTAGGAAATCAGCATACATTGCACCATTTAGATTGGAATCGATAAAATGGGGGCCAATTATCCTTCCTCCCATAATGCCGCACCATACATTAACCCGTCAAGGTCGCCGATGTTCCACTTCTCGCAGCCATCGTGGATTTTCTGTTGCCCAATAGTGCATATTATGCCGGTTTACGTTACCGCTGTTGGTGAATGACGCTTCGTCGCTATATAGAACGCGTACAAAAAATCTGTCACCGTCCCGTAATTTCTCTTGTGCCCAGTGGCAGAACTGTACACGACATTCAAAGTCGTCGCCATGCAACTCCTGGTGCATAGAAATATGGTACGGGTGCAATCGATGTGGATGTAGCCTTTCTCAACACCGATGTTTTTGAGATTCCCGATTCTTGCGCAATTTGTCTGCTACTGATGTGCGGATTAGTCGCGACAGCAGCTAAAACACCTACTTGGGCATCATTTGTTGCAGGTCGTGGTTGACGTTTCTCATGTGGCTGAACACTTCCTGTTTCCTTAAATAACGAAACTATCCGGCGAACGGTCCGGACACTTGGATGATGTCGTCCAGGATACCGAGCAGCATACATAGCATTTTGATCTAAGTAGCCATATATCAACACGATATCGACCTTGTCCACAATTGGTAAACGGTCCATTTTAACACGGGTAATGTATCACGAAGCAAATGCCGTCCGCACTGACGGAATGTTTCGTGATACCACGTACTTATACGTTTGTGACTATTACAGCGCCATCTTCGACAAAGCGAAAAAAGTGGTCCAACTAAAACATTCATATTTCTTTACGTACTACACGAATATGTAATAAAAAATAGAGGTTCCTATTTTTAAAAGAAACGCATTCGATATCCGCGTGACCTATGGCAGCGTCATCTAGTGGGCCAACCATAGCGCCATCTGGTATCCCCCCTCAAGCTAAACGAGTTTCGTTCTTTATAGTTTTTGCGTTTGAAGCTTATTTCGTGAGATATTTGGCCTGGTTACGATCAATGGACCACCCTGTATACAGAATTGCAGAGTGTGGGCAACGGAATATCTGTTCACACCTAAACCGGTAGCGCTTCATTTTGCATAGGTAACTGGTGTGGGTAGACGGCATCGTTCAACGTAAGGCCATATTTCTTCGAGGACATGGGTGCTGCGCGTCTTGTTCTTGTACCGTCACTGGCAAACGCTGTGTGAGTCTTTTGCGCACCTACGTCATTACAGCGCTTCAACAGTTTGGATATGTGAATAGGATAATTTTTATGCAGGTTGGCGCTCCTCTGCACATTGCACAGCCAGGAATCAGCTGCTTCACAGGCGTTTTCGAACTGCTGTAATTATCTGCCGTCAATCACCTGATATTAATCCATGTGACTTCTGGCTGTGGGGTTATCTGAAAGATGCTATATTCAGTGCTCTCAATTACGAGCGTAGCAGGACTGAAGACGCATTGTTCAACGCACTCTGAACGTGGCCACTGACACAGTCCAGTCGGCCGTGAAACATGCAGTTTCCTATTTTCAGCTTGTGGCAGAAAACGGTGGACAGCATATTGAAAATGTCTTCCGACAGTCTCACGACAACTAAAAATCACGGTAAGTGGAAGTACTATTCGCGCAGCAGCGGTTCTGTACAGACTTAATGATGTAAATAGGTAGGAATCGAGAATCTGGACGCTTTTCATCCTCTGTCGACATCGACACTGGCATGATATCGATCCTGGGCATTCCCAGACATTCAGGAATGTTTTAACTTTAAATTTCAATTTTTTATGTAATTTTGCATTCGCCATTGTAATTTTCATTTATTTTATTAATTTTGGAGCTATGTTAAGATGTCATGCTAACTGGCAATTAAAGACACGTTGGATTCGTCTTCTCTTGTCCCTGTTGCGATTGCTGGTAAGATTCGACGGACGTCTCCAGAGAAGAAAACAATACTTTCGGCCATAGTATTACTGCTGTTATGCAAATTTCGATTTGTTCTGTGGAGTCCTTCAACGCATATTTTATAGGATACTGGAATCCCATTCCAAACAATGGCACTGCAGTCCTGCTCGAATTACCAGTATAATTTTGCTTTTACATCTTAGAGACGCTAGAACAGCAGTCGACCGCCCTTAACGTCTGTCACAGCCAGGTGACAAAGTCATCGTTTTCAAAGCGGCAGGGGACGTCGTTCCATCGTAGTTCAGCCAGTCACCACGAAATATTTGTAAATTACACACACGAACCTTGCTCGAGAATCACTCTACCTGCTACTGAGAACCAGATCAGAATCTCTACGGTACTTTCTGATATTTTTAACTGATCATGAAGCCTCTAATAACAAGAAAATATTTTTTATGTGGTATAAATACAATTTAATAATTTTCGGATTTTTTTTTGTTTTACTTGTACTGTGAAACCTTGCTTCTTGCCAAATTTGACGAGTCTACCGTAAAGGGAAGTACACCATATGTTTGGATGAGTGTATTTGCAAGTGCCGGCCGGTGTGGCCGAGCGGTTCTAGGCGCTACAGTCTGGAACCGCGTGACCGCTACGGTCGCAGGTTCGAATCCTGCCTCGGGCATGGATATGTGTGATGTCCATAGGTTTAAGTAGTTCTAAGTTCTAGGGGACTGATGACCTCAGATGTTAAGTCCCATAGTGCTTAGAGCCATTTGAACCATTTGTATTTGCAAGTAAATATATGACATAAGTAAATATGTGACATAAATGACCATATCTTCTGATCGAGTTGGCTGAGAAGCCTAAATTTCTTACTTCGCCAAGGGTCCAATGACCCTAGTATGTGAAATAAATTTTAACATGATCCTTCTGCCCCTCCCTAATAAAAATAAGTGTTAACAGTCGGACAGACAGACCGATACACTGTAAGACAGACATGCTGTTTCTGACCTCAGGATAATTAAAAACCGATGTCGTCGTTGATTTTATGCGGTTTTGACCACAGGACAATCAAAACTCGATTTTTTTTTCATTCAGTGTAATAGGATCTTGCCGTGGTGGACGGGCATACATAAGTGTGCCACAACTATTCAATGCCAAACTTGTGCAGTCATGCACATTGGACAGTACGGATGGTTTTCTAGGCAAGTCACAGTAGCCATTGTACTGCAATTCATTTGTCATTTGTAGGAAGACCAATTTATTTTATGACGCTTAAAGCGCCATCTACTGCAATTCTTTGTTTTCACAACGTGTCTTCCTTCTTCAGTCATATTCCGTTCAAATCTGACGCCATTCCGAGCAGCGTTTCTTGTTTTACAGTGTTTTGAAGCTGGAACTTTAATTAAAATCATCCTATATATAAAACTGTGGTACATATTCAGCAAACGGTAAATCGTGCAGATAATTTGACAAATGTTTAAATGTCTTAAAATTTATCCCAAATCTCAGAGCAAGGATTAGTTTACAAGTTGTGATACTTTTTATTACTTTCAGGATCAGTGAACTAACCGTGGAAAGAATGATTAATCCATGGATGCAGTCTGATTTCATTTTCGAAAGGACTTCGTCAGCAAAAGAGTACTACGACCAACTGAAAATTTTGCACGGATTTACAAAGAAGGTACTGGTAACATGTTCATTCCCCTTGCTTTAAAGATTTAACAAGAAGGCAAGAGAATGTATTTATTAATCTTTTCTACAATTTTACGAAGAAAGTATTGAAAAGATGTTCCCTCCGAATTTTGTGTACGTTTTCTGCAGCTTTACAAACAAGGAATTGACAACTGTTCTCGCCAAATTTTGTATGGCTGTGTCTGGTTGTCAGCGGCTCGGGGTCTCGTGGTAGCGTTCTCGCTTCCCGAGCGCATCCCGGGATCGATTCCCGGCGGGGTCAGGGATTGTCACAATCCCCGCGATGACTTGGTGGTGTTGTGTCGTCTTCCTCATCATCATTCATCCTCCGTTATGGTCGGAGGAAGGCAACGGCAAACCACCTCCATTAGGACCTTGCCTAGTATGGCGGTGCGGGTCTCCCACATCGTTCCCCTACACTCTGTCAAGAAGCATGTGGCTTCACTTCCATTTCCATTTGTCTGGTTGTTCATAGTACCGGCCAATCATTATTTTTATTTATGTTTTCCTGTATCTTAGCAGTATGTGACTGCTCGTAGATGTCGGTAAATGCACTATATGAGATTCACACTGCCCCTAAGATATGAATAACAATCAAAGCAATATCTGGAGCATTAGTGAAGAAATGAAGCAGTCGCGAAATCTGGTGTCTTATTAGACGTGATGCTATATTCTTCTGCTTCTTCCAGCACGAGAACGAGCCTGTTGGTAGAGAGGAGGTCGTTCAATTTAAAATTCAATTCTGGAACGCGGTGTGCAATGATATTCTACAAAGACAAACACCACTATAAAAAAAACCGAAAGTACGTGGAATGATCCAAAGGTCCACTGGCAGTACACCCGTGAGTAGTAATGTAATGGCCCCACATTGCTACATTTTAGATTTTCTGGGGACCCAGCAGTACTTAAGAAGCTCACAATTTCATAGAAAAGAAAAAAGTCTTGCCTATCGGCAGTCAGTCTTTCAGTCTATAATCAGCTCCATACATCGCACCGGAAGCTAGCCTAGCCTAGGAAAATTACGCACCCCCCCTTCCCCGTCCTCCCCCCCCCCCCTCCTCCCTCGCGGCACTGATGAAGTGTCGGGCCCTCTGAAGAAGACTACAGTTGAGTCGTACACAGAAAACTTTAAGAGGGAATGCCATTTGGATGTGCTGTGGCAGGGGGAGTGCCAAAGAGGTCTCAAGCACAAGAGAATACCCCACTGTGTGTCGTCCAACACGTGAAATTAATTCCTGATTGTACAAGAAAATTTTTCGCATTGTTAACACTCATTTAATAACTTATCTGACATTGTTATCACATAAAGTTGGTCATCTAAAACCTAACACGGGATATGTATCACCTGAATTTCATTACGATAAGCAATGTTTTAGATTTTTTCATCTACCTCTATGGCTATTTCACCCTACAGTAGGAAGTTTCCTCGTTCTGTCACGGGCAAGATATCACCACAGACAAACCGTTCTGTACTTTACTGCCACCACGCCACATCCACTTCTTTCACTAACTCAGAATCCTACCTCTCTCTTTTACTTTGCGTTTCTTCTGCCGTACAGGGTCCACCGATTTCACGATTTAATAATTTCTTATTAATCTCTGTGACCAGATATGTTTCCTGTCGCCTCATTCGTCAGTTAATCTAAGGGAGGGAAGTCGTATGGGCCAGCTGTCTGTGTACCGTGAAGCCGTTGTTCTGTGTGTTATCGTGTTTTAACGCTTTGTGTACCGCACTTTCTGGGGAACGAAGACCTGGCGCGTAGCACGTAGCACGGGAACGTAGCGCAACAAAACTACTTCAGGATAATGCGATAATCTTCATCTACATACATGCTCCACAAGCCACTGTACAGTGCGAGGCGGAGGGTACCCTGCACCACAGCTAGTCGTTTCCTTCAGTGTTCCACTCGCAGATACAGCGAGGAATAACGGACTGTCTGTATGCCTCCGTATGGACGATAATTTCTCACGTGTTATCTTTGTGGGCCCTACGCGAAATGTATGTTGGCGACAGTAGGATCGTTCGGCAGTTACCTCCAACTTCCGGTTCTCTTATCTTTTTCAGTAGTTTTCTTCGAAATGAGTGTCTTCTTACCTCCTGAAATTCCCACTCGACCTCCCGAAGCATATCCGTAACATTGCATGGTGATCGAGCCAACCGGTAACAATGTAAGTAGTTAAAAAATTTTTTTTTTAAATGTAAGTAGTTAAAAAAATTTTTTTTTTTTAAAAAAAATTTTTTTTTTTTTTAACTACTTACAACAAATCCAGCAGCTCGCCTCTGAACTGCTTCGATGTCTTCTTTCAATCCGATCTGGTGCGGGTGCCAAACACTCGAACAGTACTAAAAGAATAGATCGCACAAGCGTCTCATATGCGCTCTGCTTTACAGATGACCTCCATTTTCCTAAAATTCTCCCAATGAACCGAAGTCGATCATTCGTCGTCCCCACCACAATCCTCACATGCTCGTTCCATTTCATATCGCTTCGCACCGTTACACCCACATATTTAAGCGACATATTTAAACGACGTGAGTGTGTTAAGCAGGTCGCTAGTAACGCTGTACTCGAACATTTCAGTAAATTACAGTTTTCTACATCAACAGTCAGCTAACATTCATCACGCCAACCAGAAATTTTGAGATCATCTTGTATTAACCTACAGTCCTTCGACACCTTCCCCGTCGAGGAGAACGTACTGGGTTCTATTACTTAAGAAATCTTCTAGCCAATCACATATCTGGGAGCCTATTCCGTATGCACGTACCTCCGGTTACAGTCTCCAGCGGGGTACCGTGTCGAATACTTTTCTGAAGTCTATAAATATGGAATCTGCATTTTGCCGTTCATCCATAGTTCTCAATATATCATGAGAGAAATGAGCAAGCTGGATTTCGCACAAGCGATGCTTTTTAAATCCGAACTGAGTCGTGGACACGAGCTTCTCGATCTCTAGGAAAACTATTATATTCCAACTCAAAATGTGCTCTAGAATTCTGCAGCAAACCGATGTTAAGGTTATTGGTCTGTAATTTTGTGGGTCCGTTCTTTTACCCTTGTTATAAACAGGAGTCACCTGCGCCTTTTGCCAGTCGCTTGGCACTTTGCGCTGGTCGAGAGATTCGCGATAAATGGAATCTATCTACGGGGCCAATGACGTAAAACCGAACTGTGATTCCATCCGGACCTGACGACTTAGTTGTTTTCAACTGTTTCAGTTTTTTCTCTACGCCAAGGACCCTTATTAGAGTGTCATCCGCAAGGGCCTCTGTGCGATCGGCAAACGACGGTAGGTATCTACGATTCTACTGCGTGAACCATTTCTTAAATATGGACTTTAAAACTTCGGCTTTCCTTTTGCTGTCTTCTACTGACAAGCCATACTGGTCAACGAGTGAGTGCATGGAAGCCTTAGACCCGCTTACCCTATTTTACATAGGACCGAAATTTTTTCTCTTCGTTGATTCGTTATGGATCATGGGACGACGGCTGGCATGAACTTCTTGATACAATAATTCACCAACAGCCGTATGTATTGCAGAAATTTATTTTATTTATGAACTTCTATGTGCTACCAGTTTCGGCATTACATTGATGCCATCTTCAGGCCCCACTCGTCATAGTCGTAAAATCGCTATACACGGAAGGAGCCTGGCCACCAAGAGCTGTTGCAGGACGATGTGATTCACGGATCCAGTTATATGGCTCCTTCCGTGTATAGCGATTTTATGACTATGACGAGTGAGGCCTAAAGATGGCATCAATGTGATGCCGAAACTGGTAGCACGTAGAAGTTCATAAAGTGAAATAAATTTCTATAATACATACGGCTGTTGGGAAACTATTGCATCAAGAAAAATTTTTCCGGTTCTCCGCCAGATCTTTATTCATGGTAAGACTGTGGTAGCTGTTGTATGCTTCGCACATAGATCTTTTTACAGACGCACGAATCTCTACTAATCCTTGCCTGTCGTCATTTGTAAGTCTTCTTTTGAATCGAGTATGCTACAGCCTTTGTTTCCTCAGCATTCTCCGAATTTCGTTATTAAACCACGGTGCGTCTTTTCCGCTCTTAATCCACTTACTGGGTACATACCTGTCCTGATCACGATTCACAATCTGTTTAAACTTTGCCCATAATTCCTCTATGTCCATCATTCTGGAACTAAATGATTGCAGTTCATTGTCTAAGTGAGATTCTAATAACTGCTTATCTGGTCTTCCTAGCAGAAACATTCTCCTAGTTGTCTTGACTGATTCATTAACTTTCGTAATGATAGTCGCACTGATCACATCGTGATCAATAATCCCGGTCTCTATACTGACACCATCGATAAAGTCGGTCCTGTTTTTAGCTACAAGGTCCAAGATGCTTCCATTGCGTGTGGGTTGCAGAACTAGCTACTCAAGACAGTTCTCGGAAAATGTGTTCAAAGACTGTCTGTTGTAGCCCCTCCAACGAATCCAAAAAAGGCCCAGTCTATAATCGGTAGGTGAATGTCAGAACCAACTAGTATTGTGTGATCTGGGTATTTATGCACAACTAACCATAGATTTCCTTTGAATGACTCTAGAACTGTCACAACGGAGTCGGGTGGTCGTTAAAAACATCCAATAACTAACTTGGTTTCACTTAGCCTGTTATGCGAGACCAGATAACATCACTATCACACTCAGTATCAACTTCAGTACAGACAACTTTTTTTTCAACTGCGGTGAACGTCCCCCCCCCCCTCCCCCCCCCCCTCCTACACACACACACCTCCCCACCCCGTACGGCATCTAATATGTCTTTCCGATAAACATTCCAAGACTCGATAAATATCATAAATATCTCGGAGCCTTTTACTTTGGATTTTTAGCCAGCTCTCAGTTCCAAGAATAATTTGAAGTTGAGAATTTTCCTGGAGGCCAATAAATATGGGAAATTTGTTTCGAACACTTCAACAGCTTACTGATAAAATTTTTACAGTCGAACTGCCTTTGCTGTGAACGCGGTCTGCCTCCTCAATACGCGTATCGGCTGGCAAGTGTTCGTGAGAGTATCTCAAACTACCGCCTAGACTAAAAACCCCATGTGCACTCCACAAGAGCTCTTTTACCCCAGTAGGTGCTTCCTTTGTATAGCATTTCTAGCAGATAAAAATACAAAGGCACCTCGTGCCACTGTTTAACCATGACGATTGTTATCAGTTTCGGCGTTTTGCTTACTTTTGTTCTGTTCCCATTTATTCAACTTACGCATAATTAAGTAAATAGTGTTGACCATTGTTAGACTTGCTAGCTATGAAGTACTTACTAAAAAGCCGCCATTTCTTCCTTCCAGCAGACGGTAGTGACCATTGCTTGCGATAGTTACTATACCATTAAACCTCTAGCAATCTGACATGCCTTATGTGTTGCAGGTGATAGCTGAGAGGAAATCAACCCGTAAAACGAATGAATCTCAAGTGAAGGCACCGCAGGATGACGACCTAGGTACGTGCTTTCCAGTTTAGAAATCAGACAGAATAATACCGAGTTGTCTGTGGTAAGGATACTCGTTCACAACCTAATTACGATTACAGGTAGAAAACGACGTGTGGCTTTTCTGGACTTGCTGCTGGACGCTTCTGAGGATGGTCAGAAACTTGACGACCAGGAGCTGCAGGAGGAAGTGGACACCTTTATGTTTGAGGTGAGACCTACTATTGCGATAGTTCTGGTACTTGGAAAGAGGGAGACATCAGCAACTGAAATTTAATATATGGAGAAGTTGTTCTGAGTTTAAGGCGTTTAATTATTGTTGCTGCAATAACTTTGATAACAGAAACAGGACAGTAAAAAAGGAAAAGCTGTAGTCTCAGGAGAAGCGTGCGTTTAGTGCAGCAAGGTGGTTCTCGTAATATTCAACATGGACTGAAGATTTCCAGGTATTCGATACCTTCGTGATCCACAGAATGAACGACTATAATTTATATTCCGTTTCCAAAGACATCATTGTCACGCGATATGATGTTTTACTGGCGTATTTCTGACTTGTAGGATTCTCAGGTGCCTGCCCAAGTCACGACTAAAGTTCTACGCGGTATTTCGGCAGACAGATTCGTTGCCATCTTCAGCTGAGTGCTGACAACTGCTGCTCCAGACTTATCGGTGTCCTATATATGTTTGCCACTACCCCGTCCAACATTTTGCTCCTGTTGTAATTGGTAACTCGTTATCTAAAAAATTGAAAAAGAGTTCTTCAAATAAAAAAATGGTTCAAATGGCTCTGAGCACTATGGGATTAACATCTATGGTCATCAGCCCCATAGAACTTAGAACTACTTAAACCTAACTAACCTAAGGACAGCACACAACACCCAGTCATCACGAGGCAGAGAAAATCCCTGACTCCGCCGGGAATCGAACCCGGGAACCCGGGCGTGGGAAGCGAGAACGCTACCGCACGACCACGAGCTGCGGACGGTTCTTCAAATAATGTGCTCATAAGGTTCGCAAAATCCATATACTATGCTCCTGATGCCCTAGCACCTCGAATAGTCCACCCCTGAACGTGGGTGACAAGTCAATTCCGAAAATCGTTTCTTTCCTCCTCGGTTCTTTGTTTGTGTCTTGGGTCAAGTCCACGAATTTCGACAATTTAAATTGTTCCATCTTGTCTACCGCCTCATCTCCATGTCTCTTGTCAGTCGCCAAGTCTCCAGATATTTCTTCTGTGAGGCGCTGAGCTTCCCATAGCCTGTTAACGTTTCAACTAGCCCACTTAAGTAACCTAATTTCAGTCTAACATGACTTTACAATGATGTGTTTGACTAATACGAACAGTCATGTGCGTGGAATTGCATAGCTTAATGGATGATTTGCTAAGTAGTTTAGGGATCGGGGGCCGGCCGGAGTGGCCGCGCGGTTAAAGGCGCTACAGTCTGGAACCGCACGACCGCTACGGTCGCAGGTTCGAATCCTGCCTCGGGCATGGATGTGTGCGATGTCCTTAGCTTAGTTAGGTTTAAGTAGTTCTAAGTTCTAGGTGACTTACGACCACAGCAGTTGTGTCCCATAGTGCTCGGAGCCCCCCCCCCCCCCCCCCCCCCCAGAGCCTTTAGGGATCGAAACTATTCATCGATAAAGAAAATTAATATTGCAGCTTCTAAGGTTGTTTGCAATTATTTGGATAATTTGGTAAATGTTTATGGGTTGTGCTGGCTCATAAAAGTTGGTACCTACGTATCATCTCTCTGAAGTGTAATATAAGGTATTGCCACCTCGACGCTACATAATTTTCTGTCAACATACCCAGTTTCACTTGATCTTGTCAACACTCATCGAAGAAAGGCCGTGTGATTTCTTCATACGTCTTGCACTCTCCACAGTCACTCGCACTGTCATTGCTGCCTCTTCTCTAAAGTCTGCACATACAAATTTAATTTTCAGAACTGGTGGCCGCCACTTTGATGACTTCATGAATACAAATCTTCGGGTGAAAGCGGTTAGACGCATACGGAAATAATGAGTACTTGTGCACAGGTACAAACTGTTTTCTGACTTCTTATTCATCTATCTCGGACGATAATGTTTCTACAGTAGCTGTGGTGGTTGCCGATGGAGTTGAATGCGGCGGTACTGACCTGATGTGACGTAACTCGTCTGTCAGTTCTCTGAGTTCTACTCCCTAACAGTTGTTTTCTTCTTCGAATCGTTACGTTCTCCCTCCCATTACTACTCGAATTTCTGCTACTCTCCTTCTCCCTCCTGAGTGTATCTAACGCCTCTTTGTCCGTCTGATTAACGTGGGCGTGTGTTTTGCTAAACTGTTCGAAATCTCTAATTTCTTCGTTCACGCGTAGACTTACTGGTGCTGTTCGATTGGACGTGGTTTCGTTACGCATTGACAGCTGCTCGACGGTGGTGGTTAACACCTCGACTTTATGTACTACATTTCCTAAAATATTCATGTGCGATTTTACGTACTGCTCTTCCCATGTTCCGATAGTCTCTATATTTCCGCGTTTGTGTCAATATTCTGCGTGTTGGTATCCATGTTCCGCACATAGGTATCGTTGTTCTTCGTGTTGGTGTCAATCTCTTTCTTTAATCCGTCTGTCAATCCATTGGTATTCTGCCTTAATCACCCCCTTGGTATTCATCGTTAATTTGTCTACTTTTGTGTTAAAGCCTTGTGTCTGTTCATTTATTTTCTTCATGATTGTTTCGTTGCCTAGCTATCAGTTTTCTTGTCTCATGTATTAATCTGCACCTTGTATTCCTTCACATGATCATCCAATTTTTACTTCACAGCCCCAACTTGTTCGTCTATCTTGTTTAGTTTTTTCAAATTGCTTCTTATTTTCTTCAAACTGGGTATCCCCCTCTTCCTCACCGTTCTTGAATAAAATTTTCGCTTTTATCGAAATGTTTGTCCACCTTAAACTGAACGCCCTTTTCTTCTTGCTTGTCTAGAATTTCGCGCCATTTTTCTTGAACTGTTCGATCAGAAAGCTCTTCAGATCTAATCCTGCAAGTGGTTGACGTGTGGGCTCAGGAGTGGCATCACTCTGCGCTGTTCTTCCGTGACCTTTTGTTTCTGAAATCTCCACTACCTGTGAATTTTTTCTCTTGTCTTCTCTTCTAAATTCAACTTCAGACACTTCATCGTTAACCCGTTCTGACTTTGCTCATTCACTATGTTAGTTTCTATTTGTGATGCTGTTTCTCACGAGCCCACTAAAATCGACCTGCTGGGTATTCTCCTTCTACACCTCCATAACATTTCTATCTGAAAGCTGTTTGTCTCTCTCATCCTTGCTAAATCTCTGTCTCACACCCCCGTAAATTTCAGCATGCTCTGACAGAATCTTCGCCTAACGTTTGAATGAAATTAAAGAAAGATCCCTAAAATTTCTCAAATCTCACGTGCACACTATAATCCAATCCCTTCCCGATACAAAACACACAAAGGACATAGAAAACAAGTCAACTTCTCTCTAGAGGTTCAAAAATGGTAAGTCAGCAGGACTACAATAGACGTACAGCAGCCTTACCTACTGAAAAATATACAAAAACTGGCTACAAACCAACAACTCAAAACAATTTTAGGCTACTAAATGGATAATAGGTGAGATGAAAAATGCAAATCTTTCTCGAAAATTTAAGTAAAAATTGGAAATTTTCGTGAATCTAACTGCTGCATTAGAAGTTATCAAGTAGGCAAATCCTCTGCGGGAGTTGCAAATTGTAAATGGTTGCGGGATTGAGGAGCGCTTGCTGACGTATACAGTGTTAATTATGTGTGTGTTGATGGCCCACTACATCTTACATAATTACTTTGTTGCCCTTTAGAATAATGAACAAGGAATTCGTTATCTACAAAATGAAACGAGAGTCGGAATAAACTCAGTTTATTACATTAAAATGGGTGATAAATGGTTTGCCAAAGCTTAATAATGGTAAGCTAACGCTTTGGCATGCCTAGGATTGGAATACTGAGTATGATTCAAGAGAACACATGTCAGGATAAGCAATTATATTCAAGTAAGTCGTAGTGTGGTTGCCAAAGGGTTAGAGTGTGAAAAGAGAAAGCGCTACAAGACCATGCGTTTGCATTTATGGCCGAAGTTGGAAGCATACTGAACCACTAACTACAGGTAGGTCTTCTGAATGAAGCTTCAAATTACTGAATCTTGTTAAAAAATTATTCGACTTTCCCTACAGTTTTTATCACTGTTGCTGCAGGATTGTTGTTGTTGTTGTGGTCTTCAGTCCTGAGACTGGTTTGATGCAGCTCTCCATGCTAATCTATCCTGTGCAAACTCCTTCATCTCCCAGTACCTACTGCAGCCTACATCCTTCTGAATCTGCTTAGTGTATTCATCTCTTGGTCTCCCTCTACGATTTTTACCTTCCACGCTGCCCTCCAACGCTAAATTTGTGATCCCTTGATGCCTCAGGACATGTCCTACCAACCGATCCCTTCTTCTAGTCACGTTGTGCCACAAACTTCTCTTCTCCCCAATCCTATTCAATACCTCCTCATTAGTTACGTGATCTACCCATCTAATCTTCAACATTCTTCTGTAGCACCACATTTCGAAAGCTTCCATTCTCTTCTTGTCCAAACTATTAATTGCCCATGTTTCACTTCCATACATGGCTACACTCCATACAAATACTTTCAGAAACGACTTCCTGACACTTAAATCTATACTCGATGTTAACAAATTTCTCTTATTCAGAAACGCTTTCCTTGCCATTGCCAGTCTACATTTTACATCCTCTCTACTTCGACCATCATCAGTTAGTTTGCTCCCCAAATAGAAAAACTTCTTTACTACTTTAAGTGTCTCATTTCCTAATCTAATTCCCTCAGTATCACCCGACTTAATTCGACTACATTCCATTATCCTTGTTTTGCTTTTGTTGATGTTCATCTTATATCCTCCTTTCAAGATACTGTCCATTCTGTTCAACTGCTCTTCCAATTCCTTTGCTGTCTCTGACAGAATTACAATATCATCGGCGAACCTCAAAGTTTTTATTTCTTCTCCCTGGATTATAATACCTACTCCTAATATTTCTTTTGTTTCCTTTACTGCTTGCTCAATATACAGATCGAATAACATCGGGGAGAGGCTACAACCCTGTCTCACTCCCTTCCCAACAACTGCTTCCCTTTCATGCCCCTCGCCTCTTATAACTGCCACCTGGTTTCTGTACAAATTGTAAATAGCCTTTCGCTCCCTGTATTTTACCCCTATCACCTTTAGAATTTGAAAGAGAGTATTCCAGTCAACATTGTCAAAAGCTTTCTCTTAGTCTAAAAATGCTAGTAACGTAGGTTTGCCTTTCCTTAATCTTTCTTCTAAGATAAGTCGTAAGGTCAGTATTGCCTCACGTGTTCCAACATTTCTAAGGAATCCAAACTGATCTTTCCCGAGGTCGGCTTCTACCAGTTTTTCCATTCATCTGTAAATAATTCGCGTTAGTATTTTGCAGCTGTGACTTATTAAACTGAGAGATCGATAATTTTCACAACTGTCAACACCTGCTTTCTTTGGGATTGGAATTATTATATTCTTCTTGAAGTCTGAGGGTGTTTTGCCTGTCTCGTACATCTTGCTCACCAGATGGTAGAGTTTTGTCAGGACTGGCTCTCCCAAGGCTGTCAGTAGTTCTAATGGAATGTTGTCTACCCCCGGGGCCTTGTTTCGACTCAGGTCTTTCAGTGCTCTATCAAACTCTTCACGCAGTATCGTATCTCCCATTTAATCTTCATCTACATCCTCTTCCATTTCCATAATATTGTGCTCAAGTACATCGCCCTTGTATAGACCCTCTATATACTCCTTCCACCTTTCTGCTTTCCCCTCTTTGCTTAGAACTGGGTTTCCAACTGAGCTCTTGATATTCATACAAGTGGCTCTCTTTTCTCCAAAGATCTCTTTAATTTTCCTGTAGGCTGTATCTATCTTACCCCTAGTGAGATAAGCCTCTACATCCTAACATTTGTCCTCGAGCCATGCCTGCTTAGCCATTTTGCACTTCCTGTCGATCTCATTTTTGAGACGTTTGTATTCCTTTTTTGCCTGCTTCATTTACTGCATTTTTATATTTTCTCCTTTCATCAATGAAATTCAATATTTCTTCTGTTACCCAAGGATTTCTACTAGCCCTCGTCTTTTTACCTACTTGATCCTCTGTTGCCTTCACTACTTCATCCCTCAGAGCTACCCATTCGTCTTCTACTGTATTTCTTTCCCCCATTCTTGTCAATTGTTCCCTTATGCTCTCGCTGAAACTCTGTACAACCTCTGGTTTAGTCAGTTTATCCAAGCCCCATCTCCTTAAATTCCCACATTTTTGCAATTTCTTCCATTTTAATCTATAGTTCATAAGCAATAGATTGTGCTCAGAGTCCACATCTGCCCCTGGAAATGTCCTACAATTTAAAACCTGGTTCCTAAATCTCTGTCTTACCATCATATAATCTATCTGATACCTTTTAGTATCTCCAGGATTCTTCCATGTATACAACCTTCTTTTATGGTTCTTGAACCAAGTGTTAGCTATGATTCAGTTATGCTCTGTGCAAAATTCTACCAGACGGCTTCCTCTTTCATTTCTCTCCCCCAATCCATATTCACCCATTATGTTTCCTTCTCTCCCTTTTCCTACTCTCGAATTCCAGTCACCCATGACTATCAAATTTTCGTCTCCCTTCACTACCGGAATGATTTCTTTTATCTCATCATACATTTCTTCAATTTCTTCGTCATCTGCAGAGCTAGTTGGCATATAAACTTGTCCCAGCCCGGTTTATGACTCACAGAGCGTTCATTCGCTCCCGGTTAGTGACAGCTTTCTCTCGAAGAGCCTTCTTTTTGGGTGAACATCCATTTCAACATAGGAAACTGTAATATAAATTAGTTACATCACTGGTACTGATACATATTTTATTTATCGGTGGGGATTAATTTTTGCGATTTGGTTGGACTCTTTATTGCAGATTTTACATCCATTACGGGACGATTTGGGAAAGAGATGTGTATAACAATACTGATGTCTTTTTTGGTCGCCATTGTGGGTGGTGGTGATGATGATTGGGATAGTACGCCTGCTCCAAACTCTACCCTCCTGTGTCTCAGCTATCGCTATCGGATCCTGACCTCGCTATACAGGAATGCTTTCCTTTTTTTATACCCCGTGCAGGGTTCCATGCCTGACTCATTTGTAGACCAAGTTGGACCCCAAAATTGGTGACCTCTTTAATCACCCAATCCAGTGAGAAGAAAAGCTATGTAACTCAGTTTTGCTGCAGTCTTCGGTAGGGTCAGTTTTTATGCTATGTTCTGCACAACAGCTCATTTGGTGGTGTGGCGTACCTCACTGTAGCAATTGTATTCATCTATCTTCTTTTGGGCAAACAGTTTCCCCAAGGTATGCCTTACAGCAATGGGAGGATATATGGATGGACCTTGAAACTATTAGGTCCAGTAAAGCGTGAAGTAGGCTTTCTCAAATCAGGGGCCTACTAAATCGCCTGCAAGTGTGGCAGAGCAAAGATTGGAAAACTATATACATGGTGAAAGAGAGGTGCCGTGTACGTAGGCATCACATTGAATTACGCCACACCATCAAACGAACATGGCCAACTACAGTATAAACCACAGCAACACCAAGAAGATACTTTGGCAAGCTTTCTCCATCTGGGAGTGAGTGATTAAAGCCATTGAAATTAGAGTCCAAGAGGTCTAATTAATAAAGATGGCAGCTTACATCTCATTTAGGCACTGCACCTTGCATTGAGCCTTCAACAAGAAAACCTTCCCATGCAGTGATGTCCACAGCAGTACCACGGGAACTGGAGACCGCAGTTCAGAGCTGGGCACCGCTACCCCCACCACCGCCGCCACTCATTGGATCAGCCACACGGACAGTAATAGGAGGCGAGTGCCTGAGGGTGTAACGGAGAACATACAGGGTAGTCCATTGATAGTGACCGGGCCATATATCTCACGAAATAAGCATCAAACGAAAAAACTACAAAGAACGAAAGTCATCTAGCTTGGAGGGGGAAACCAGATGGCGCTATGGTTGGCCCGCTACATGGCGCTGCCATAGATCAAACGGATATCAACTGCGTTTTTTTTTTTTAAATAGGAACCGCCATTTTTATTACATATTCGTGTCGTACGTAAAGAAATATGAATTTTTAGTTGGACAACTTTTTACGCTTTGTGATAGATGGCGCTGTAATGGTCACAAACGTATAAGTACGTGGTATCACGAAACATTCCGTCAGTACGGACGGTATTTGCTTCGTGATACATTACCCGTGTTAAAATGGACCGTTTACAAATGGTGGAAAAGGTCGATATAGTGTTGATGTATGGCTATTTTGATCAAAATGCTATGTATGCTGCTCGGTATCCTGGACGACATCATCCAAGTGTCCGGACCGTTCGCCGGATAGTTACGATATTTAAGGAAACAGGAAGTGTTCAGCCACATGAGAAACGTCAACCACGACCTGCAACAAATGATGCCCAAGTAGGTGTTTTAGCTGCTGTCGCGACTAATCCGCACATCAGTAGCAGACAAATTGCGCAAGAATCGGGAATCCCACAAGCATCGGTGTTGAGAATGCTACATCAACATCGATTGCACCCGTACCATATTTCTATGCACCAGGAATTGCATGGCGACGAATTTGAGCGTCGTGTACAGTTCTGCCACTGGACACAAGAGAAATTACGGGACGATGAGAGATTTTTTGCACGCGTTCTATTTAGCGGCGAAGTGTCATTCACCAACAGCGATAACGTAAACTGGCGTAATATGCACTATTGGGCAACGGAAAATCCACGATGGCTGAGACAGGTGGAACATCAGCGACCTTGACGGGTTAATGTATGGTGCGGCATTATGGGAGGAAGGATAATTGGCCCCCATTTTATCGATGGCATTCTAAATGGTGCAATGTATGCTGATTTCCTACGTAAAGTTCTACCGAAGTTACCACAAGATGTTTCACTGCGTGACAGAATGGCGATGTACTTCCAACATGATGAATGTCCGGCACATAGTCGCGTGGGGTTGAAGCGGTGTTGAATAGCATATTTCATGACAGGTGGATTGGTCTTCGAAGCATCATACCATGTGCCGCACGCTCACCGGATCTGACGTCCCCGGATCTCTTTCTGTAGGGAAAGTTGAAGGATATTTGCTATCGTGATCCACCGACAACGCCTGACAACATGCGTCAGCGCATTGTCAATGCATGTGCGAACATTACGGAAGGCGAACTACTCGCTGTTGAGAGGAATGTCGTTACACGTATTGCCAAATGCATCGAGGTTGACGGACACCATTTTGAGAATTTATTGCATTAATGTGGTATTTACAGGTAATCTCGCTGTAACAGCATGCGTTCGCAGATGTGATACGTTCACAAAGGTACATTGGAACAACCGAAATAAAATTTTCAAACGTACCTACGTTCTGTATTTTAATTTAAAAATCCTACCTGTTACCAAAAGTTCGTCTAAAATTGTGAGCCATATGTTTGTGACTATTACAGCTCTATCTATCACAAAGCGATAAAAGCGGTCCAACTAAAACATTCATATTTCTTTACGTACTACACGAATATGTAATAAAAATGGAGGTGTGTATTTAAAAAAAACGCAGTTGATATCCGTTTGATCTATGGAAGCTCCATCTAGCGGGCCAATCATAGTGCCATCTGGTTTCCCCCTTCAAGCTAGACAAATTTCGTTCTTTATAGTTTTTTCGTTTGAGGCTTATTTCATGAGATATGTGGCTCGGTCATGATCAATTGTCCACCCTGTATAGGGGGCGAACCAAAGCAGAGCACCAGTCATCAGGAATGACTAGAAAACGGCAACTAATGCGTCTGTAGAAATGTTGTTGAGACAAGACCGGCGGATACCTAAAAATTCTATTAGGTATCTTTGTCACCTTTAACTGTAAAAATTGCTTTACTTATAACTAGATATGGGAATTAAAGTCATTCGGCCATTTTTGAAGCACAACAATTCCGTACTTTAGCACATGTGAAATTCAAATACTATCAGAAGTTCTAAAGCATGAAATAGTTCCACCTGAAGATGACAATGTAGGCTGGAACTACAATATTGGATTTTGTAATAAGTGATTTTAACATTCAAAGACGGCAGTGACATCCTTTAAAGTACTGTATATGAAAGTGAGTTCCATCCAAGAAATCATAATATCTTCCATTTATTTCTTAGTACCGTGATCCTCGTACTATCTGGATTATATGCGATCGCACAGTGTTAGCTTACAGAAGTAACACACTTGATACAGTTCTGAGCTGCCACACTGTGGATTAGAGGATGATTAGATTTAGTAATGAATAATTCTGAGACTTAATAACAAAACACAGTAAAGTGTTCATCCACAATCACATGCCAGTAGTAACTAAAATATGTCCACAGAACAGAACAAATTGTCGAGGAGAAACGATACTTCCAATAATTTAAAAACAAGTTTCCTCACTGGTGCTGGTTTTCCGCATTGGGTACGTGACTACAGATTTACATTTTAAAGTAACCATCCTCAGTGAGAGCCAAACATAATTTTAAGGCAGAGTAATGTATATTAATTTGCCACTGTAATGTGTTAATAGGTAGTACCGCTCCTCACTCAGTAACTTGGATTTTTTTATATGTATTTTAAGAGCAGCGTAAATATAGTGTGAAATTAAGACTAGGATCTTTATCGATGAAGCTGCTTGCTAGATGTTGGACTGATTATACAGCATGGTTCTCCACAAACCAAATTTGGATTGAATATCACAGAGCTATTACTAGAAGTGGTCCTGTTGGAGGTGGTACGCATTTGCCTTCCTTTGACAACCGAAGTGACCTACTTAGCCCTTAATAGGGAGTGATAGACTGCAAAATTAATTCCATTCATAGTGCAAGTCACCGTTTTCCACTTTAACTATCTTTGCTGCGGGTGAAATAATGAACAAGTAATGGTGAAAACTTTAGGGTCTATCTAGGAACATGTCATTCGTAGTATCCAGTAAGCCACGATCTACGTGTACTCTTGTTTCACCATTCACAATTAAAGATAACTTTCTTAGACATTAGTCGCTCTAGGGTATGCGTTAAAGAGGCTGAACTTCAGTACATGTAAGGCCTATAAAAAGGTCCTTCCAGTTTAAATTATCGCCATCGAGTAGACAGAAGCTTTCTGGATACTCTCATCTACTTCCTAACTGTCATTCACGCCATGTCTTTTTCTCTGAAGTACCGATTATAGTGGGAGCCTTATGACACAAAATCAATTAGCAGCTATTTTAGAGCATTTAGCGTCTCGGCAACGGAGGACTTCCGAAAGACTAAGCACACACGCGCAGTTTGGACGATGAGTGGATCGTTCGAGGAAATGTAACCCAGATAAGAAAAGATCCTCCGCTGAATCGGTGAGCGAGGAACTTTACGCTAAACACTAACTAGAAAAAGCGATAAGATGGTAGGACGTGTGTTAAAATGTCAGGGAACAACTTCCATGCTACTGAAACAGTTGGCACCAGGCTACTTCGAAGAAGTCAAAAGAAGGATGACTCCAGAAATGTGAGCAAATATGGAACACCAAGTGAGTTAATCACTGCGCCATCTCATTCGGTGAAGTTATTTTAAGAACGTTCTGTTCTGTTTCCTCTGTTGAAGATTCACTGTCTAAGCAGATTGGCTGGTCAAATGGCTCTGAGCACTATGGGACTTATTAACATCTGAGGTCATCAGTCCCCTAGAACTTGGAACTACTTAAGCCTAACTAACCTAAGCACATCACACACATCCACGTCCGAGGCAGGATTCGAACCTGCGACCGTAGCAGTCACGCGGTTCCGGACTGAAGCGCCTAGAACCGCACGGTCACCGCGGCCGGCCTAAGCAGATTGAAATATCTTAATAATGTGATATAAGTTTTGAACAGTCAGTAATCTTTTCATGTGTTTTAAAATATTTGAAATAGATTAAACAAGAAACTTAAAAAAAAGTCCAGTATATTGAATGCTTCCGAGCTGCAGCGGCATTGCTGTTTTTCGTTAACTGTTCCACAAACTCGCAAGGATCTCTAGTTCCATTATCATTGCAATAATCCGGTTTGACGCATCTACGTTTCTATCTGTGTTCTCAAGGGTCACGACACGACGTCGGTTGCCATGTCGTGGGTTCTGGTTCTGCTTGGACACCATCCTGACATCCAGGTGAGTTAAAATCTCTTCCTATCCTTCTCTGTACGTTTCATTTCAAAATCATCACAGCAAGTGTTTCATTGTCAACTGTCGCTGGTTTTCAATCACATTCGAGTAATTCTAACAATGTTGATCGAAATTTTGGATGGAATATGAAGATGGAAGCTAAAGGAGATACAGCCGTGTAATTGCTGTGATGATATAATCCAAAATAATAATTCATGAGCTTCTTGTTTTGTCTTCATTAGCGTTCGAGCGCGCGCGTGAGTGCGTGCGTGCGCGCGTGTGTGTGTGTGTGTGTGTGTGTGTGTGTGTGTGACAGAGAGGGAGAGAGAGTGTGTGTGAGAGAGAGTGAGGGTTAAATATTGTTAGTTGTGAGTCGTTCTGTATCGTTTCTTACCAATGCTGTTTGCTTCCTGTAGGAGAAAATCTTCGCTGAGCAAGACGACATATTTCAAGACAATCCTAACAGACGTCCAACTACACATGACCTGAACAACATGAAGTACCTCGAGATGGTCATCAAGGAAGCTCTGAGGCTCTACCCAAGTGTGCCTGGCGTCAGTCGCCGAGTGACGAAGGAGATTGAAGTTGGTAAGTATACCACATTGTCTTCATTGTACGATTGTCGTTGGTCTTCCACAGCATTCAGACAACCTCTCTCTGCAAACTCATCTAGTGTTGATCCAAATTTGACTCCTTGCCAGTTTATGGTCTAATACATATCGACAATTTAAGTATGAAGAACCAGATGATGAGAATAAAAGGCTAAAATACGTCCTGCTTCAAAATATAAAACAGGATTAAGAACGAGAGATAGCAGAGTCTATGTATTCTCTAAGAGAAATAATCTTACATTTGTGGAGTCGCTGGATTTCGCACAGCCATTACACAATGATTCTTCATAGCTTGTTTTTCCGTCTTTGGAACTAAATACATCACTGAATCTGCGTATCAGGGATCCGAAATTTTGTCGGTAGGTTTGTGGAGATATGTGGCTTTAGATGTCTGGGCACAGGTCATGCCACTTGCTTAATTAACGGGCCGCTGATTTTCGTACGTTGTGATAGCGACCTTGACGAGTTGCGTAGGGTTTACACCAGGCGAATTTTGTCGTCGAGACATAGATGTCAGTTTCCTATAATGATCCTCAAACCACTGTAGCACGTTTCTAGCTCCGACACACGGACCATTATACTGCTGAAAAATGGGATCGCCGTCGGGAAGACACCAAGTATGAAGGGATGCAGATAATTCGCAGCTGTCAGCGTGTCTTCGATTACTAGCACAGGTCCTACGCAATGTCTCCCCTATCTCCCACAAGTCTGCGTCCGTGCCGCGATGCACGTTTCGAACCGTTCACCTCGATGACGGCGTTTGTGGAGACGATCTTAGACGTTGTTGTAGTTGTGGTCTTCAGTCCTGAGACTGGTTTGATGCAGCTCTCCTGCTACTCTATCCTGTGCAAGCTTCTTCATCTCCCAATACTTACTGCAACCTACATCCTTCTGAATATGCTTGGTGTATTCATCTCTTGGTCTCCCTCTACGATTTTTACCCTCCACGCTGCCCTCGAATACTAAATTGGATGATCCCTTGATGCCTCAGAACATGTCCTACCAACCAGTCCCTTCTTCTTGTCAAGTTGTGCCACAAACTCCTCTTCTCCCCAATTCTATTCAATACTTTCTCATTAGTTATGTGATCTTCCCATCTAATCTTCAGCATTCTTCTGTAGCACCACATTTCGAAAGCTTCTATTCTCTTCTTGTCCAAACTATTTATCGTCCATGTTTCACTTCCATACATGGCTACACTCCATACAAATACTTTCAGAAACGACTTCCTGACACTTAAATCTATACTCGATGTTAACAAATTTCTCTTCTTCAGAAACGCTTTCCTTACCATTGCCAGTCTACATTTTATATCCTCTCTACTTCGACCATCATCAGTTATTTTGCTCCCCAAATAGCAAAATTACTTTACTACTTTAAGTGCCTCATTTCCTAATCTAATTCCCTCAGCATCACCCGACTTAATTCGACTACATTCCATTATCCTCGTTTTGCTTTTATTGACGTTCATCTTATATCCTCTTTTCAAGACACTGTCCATTCCGTTCAACTGCTCTTCCAAGTCCTTTGCTGTCTCTGACAGAATTACAATGTCATCGGCGAATCTCAAAGTTTTTATTTCTTCTCTATGGATTTTAATACCTACTCCGAGTGTATCAAAAATGTGATTCATCCGAAAAGCCGACACGTGTCCATTGATCGACGGTCGGGTCCCAATGGTCCCCTGCCCACTGCAACCGTAACTGACGATGTTGATCGGTCAGCATGTGAATTTGTAGGGGTGGTGTGCTGCGGAGCTACATTTTCAACAAATTATAATGAATGGTGAGCTCCGAAACACTTGTGTGTGCACCAGCATGGTGCTCTTTCGGCAGAGATGCCTCATATCACTATCTATCATACTCTTTGCAGCAAACAAGCCTCAGAAGCTCAAGTTCTGTGAAGAGTCGTGGACTGTTCTTCTACCTGTTTCCGTAGATGCTCGCGACAGGAGCACGTGGACATTCGACTTGCTTCGCCGTTTTTGAGATACTCGTTCACAGGCTCTGCGTAATAATAATCTGTCAAGCCTGCTAATCGCAACGTATATCCCCATTTGCAGCCCATATCTTCATCAGGGCGATCCTCCGTCCGTGTCAGTTGCTTTTACATATTTTTGTTCCAGCTTCGCCCGCACCGCTTCCAAGTGGCAACCACGTTGGGCAGTGGTCGTAATGTTTTGGCTTATCAGTGTATAGTGAATAAGGTGAAGTCATTGATCTGCCTCAGGCATGCAGTACGTATAGAGTTTGTAAAGTTATTACAGTAACGTTTTAAGTTTACTTTTACAGTGGCTTTCATTTTAATTAGGAGTCAGTTAGAGACATTGAACCACCAGCATTAACTGTTAGTCTTATCTGCTGCATGTATGCATCATGCCAGTACTGTAAAGAGCGCAATTCCATGTAACGAATGCAATTTGCTGGCCTCACAGGAGGCTACACTGTTCCTGAGGGCTGTACGATACTCCTGAACATACGCCAGACTCACCGCGACCCCGACCAGTGGCCAAACCCGGAGCGCTTCGACCCGGACAACTTCCTGCCAGAGAGGGTGCAGGGCAGGCACCCCTACGCCTACGTACCCTTCAGCGCAGGGCCACGAAACTGTATAGGTAAGTGTGCAGCAGCTGTATTAGGACCATATAATTATTTGTCAGTAATTACTTTTGGTAGTTAACTGAATATAGCCTAAATGTTGTTTAACTTTCATGCGCAAGCTATGTAATACTGTCAATAAACTGTTTTTAAAAAAGTCTCTCATAGTAGATGTCGCGATATTACTCTGTTCTCACAGAATCACATGTGCAATGTTGCTATAGGAACGAGGTACAATAATATAATTTAAAAAATTCCATTAAATCGCTTGAAAAATGCTGTTATAATAGGTTTATAGGATGTGACTATAGAATTAACATGAGATAGATTTCTAATATTTCACTGTGTATTCACCAGACTCTCAAGTAATTTGGTCGACAGAGACTAAAATGTCTGAAAGGGGCTCCCTCTTGAAAATGAAGTAATGTAACTTTTCATTTTAATCACGTTGCATTTTTTTCGGAGATCCTGCCCTTTAGCAAGTGCTTCTCGAAGATGCCGGATGGGGAAATCAGATGCAGATACATTGATCAGAAGTATCCGGACACCCCTGTGTAATGCGGGATTGACCACCAGATGACACGAGGGACTGACTCACCAAGATAAAAGAAGCCAGAGGATATTGTGTTTTCTGTTTCAGTAACAGCTGAATGGATCGGTCAGGCGAGCTCAGTGATTTCGAACGTGGACTAGTCAGTCAATTCCAACTGGGTAACAAATTCATCAGGAACATTTAAAACCACCGAAGTTGACGGTGGCGTGCTTGAGAAATGAGAGAACGAGAAACAACCACAGCTAACCAAGACGAGGAAGTGCTCATACAGTCACAGATAGGGAGCATTCGAGTATTGTGGAGGATGATTGCTCGTATATCTTTACATGGAATCAACGCAAGGAATCTCTCGTGAGCTCCATAGTGCTACCAGCAGTTCAATGACTGTTCGAAGGGAGATAGAAAACATGGGTACAATGTACGAGCAGCTCTGCACAATCTATGTACATTCTACATGGGAAAGAAAATGAAGAAAAAACCTTCGCACCACTAAGGAGATATCCGAATTGGTCAGAAATTAGTAGATGTAAATTTAGAAACAAATTACAATTTTTTAAAAAAATTGATTTCTTATGCAAGAGGAAGAGCTTCACAGATTCAGCAAGTCAACTACGCGATGGTCCACCTCTGGCCCTTGTGGAAGCAGTTATTTGCCTTGAAATTGAAACACAGGTAATAGATGTCTTTCTGAGGAAGGCCGAGTAAACTGATTATTATGAAATCTATGTGTGATCTACAACAGATAGAGACAATAGGAACCGACTGAGTACTCACCGGGTCTACAGGTAGTAGCGGAAAATAATGTCGCGGGCTGTTCAATCGGCTATTTATTTCACACACAATCAAAGTTTCTTTTTATATTCACCATTAAATTGTTCTGTTTTTGAGGGCTCTCAAGGTGAATGGAAGGGACAACGGAGGTGAAATGCTGGGTGAGATTATTCACAACGGTCTGTTGATCACAAAAAGGATTTATCAAACATAAATGTAAATAAAACTCTTCCTGCGGTATACAATCTCACTAAATAAAAACCGAGCGAGGTGGCGCAGTGGTTAGCACACTGGACTCGCATTCGGGAGGACGACGGTTCAATCCCGTCTCCAGCCATCCTGATTTAGGTTTTCCGTGATATCCCTAAATCGTTTCAGGCAAATGCCGGGACGGTTCCTTTGAAAGGGCACGGCCGATTTCCTTCCCAATCCTTCCCTAATCCGAGCTTGCGCTCCGTCTCTAATGACCTCGTTGTCGACGGGACGTTAAACACTAACCACCACCACCACTAAATAAAATGCAAAATCCTCAAGCGGTCTAAAGGTTATGTTGGCAGCACAAGCCTACGAGTCTACGAAGACCTCTGATCTCACTGGGGTGAACTTCATGTAACTCGTAATCTCCCAGTTACGCATGCTCGTACATATACACACAAGGAGGAGGTGAGAAAGAAAACTGACTTTATAAAAAGAAAAGAAATGAGAACATGTGCGCTCTCTTTTATCACAGGGTATGCGGTAGACACTGAAGCGAAAAGACAAAAAAATTGAAAAAAGTAATATGAACAAACTAGTCGCTACCAACGAGTTAAAGCACAAGTGGATCTCCAGTTTTATGAATTCAAGTTTCTTGACCCATTTCATTATATGTTATACTACTTAGAGTGCACGACTGAATAACGGAAATAAAGGGCTCTAGACCAACATGGATACAGGAGTCTGTCGTTTTGACGGAAAGCGAAATGCGCACCGCATGTTCCCATACATGGATAGAACCCTTTCTTCTACTTAGCTTAAGACAAATCCTATGTTTATTGTTTCTTGTCATCTCCCTAGACTAACTCCTGTTTTATACCCGCTTCGACACTTTTAAAGTATTCGAAGGCTGCGGGCATTTTTTCTAATTTCCTCTTTAACTGCAAACACCTTATTGACGGGGCAGGTCTCTCTATACGCTTGTTGAAGCCTTTCTCCCTAGAGAAGTTTTCAGCTTGGATGTTCAAACAATGTGCCTGTCCCACCGTCCTCAATAAAAACAGCTTATATGCAACAGTCCTAATGATTAGCCTCGAAAAAAAGTGGATAAACACTGATGACGACAAGGCAAAGAAAAAGGACTTACAGATGTTGGAACATAACTGCGCCCGAATAGAAAGTGTCATGAAGTTTCCGAGACAGTAGAATATATTATGCTTTTGAGAGACACAATATAAAGGGGAATGGTTATCCAAAGAAAGCAGATTATACACTTTCTTTCAAGGGTCAGATTTCAACCAAATACAGGACAAGCGAAGGTATCCCAGGTGTATGAGGGGGTTTGCTAACGTTAAGAGTTCGTACAGAACACGTGTGAGAGAAAGTAATGGATACAGGGGTGAGCTGGAGTCTGTGGGGTCATAGGATTTGGACGAAGTGCTTAAAATTGGGAACAGTGGAGGCCCACTTAACGTTCACATAGGTGAAAATATACTGGATGAGTGATTCTGTTGATATAATTATTAGTTTTCTCTATTGTAACCTTTATTTAGGATGCTTGGTAGCTGGGCATTTCTCCTTAGTGTTCGACTGTTAATAACTTCCAAAGGAGTACTACATAAGACCTCATGGTATAGAATATACACCAACTCCATCCGAAGGCCCAGAGGTAACGACCGACAATTGTGTCATCCTCAGCCCATAGACATTACTGGATGCAGATATGAAGAGGGTTGAAGCCAGCACGCCGCTCCCCCGGCCCTGAAGGGTCGTTTAGCACTGACTACAGAAATATATGGCTTACGCTCGGCCATTATACCCAGTTATTTTTAACTTTCTACGGACAGTCATTTGTCTAGCACTTTTCAACTCATGAGTGATTCCGTTCGCTGGTTTCATGCGATTTTTTACAACCACTCTACGCAATGCTCTCCGAAACTGGTACTGGGGCAACTCTGGTGCGCAACAGGCCATAGATGTCAAAGACGAACGATGGCTGCGGCGATATGTACGGGCGAGCAGACGAGCGATTGATGAGTAAGTGACCATCTGAATGAACCAAGGGACTACCAACAGTGCCTCCTCAACGACCGATCAGTGAACATTGCTGCTTGTGTACCTCGGCAGCAAGCGCATGGCTCATGCACCCAAGCTGACTGTTGTTAACCGTCGGCAATAGCTTGAATTTGAACACCAGTATCGCAACTTGACGTCCACTGAGTGGCGACAGGCGACCTTTCCAGATGAAGCACGTTTTGTGCTGCACCATACAGATGGCCACTGTCGTGTACAGCGCGAAATGCCTGAAAGTGAACATCCTGCAACTATCTTCGGAAGCTTCCAGGACAGAGGGCGCTGCCTGGATGATTTCGTCGTTCTGGGAGGCACGATGGATCTATCCTTACGAACCACGTCCACCCCCACATGCAATTTGTTTTTCCTCGGTTTGTTGGCGTCCACCAGCAGGACAACTCGCAGTGTACGTGTGTGGTTCGATGAGAAACAGGATCAGTTTACCATATTCCCTGGCCAACAAACTCCCCGGATTTAAACCCAGTCGAGAATCTGTAGGATCACATCGACCGGGCTGTTTGTGCCATGGATCCTCAACCGAAAAACCTAGAGCAAATGGCGACGGCACCGGAGCCAGCATACCTCCACATCCTTGTCAGTATCTTCCACAACGTCACCTACTCTCTTCCTGCTCGCCTCGCTGCGGTACGCTCTGTAAAAGCTGGCAATTGAGACTTTTGACAGGTGGTCACGTTAATGTGACTGGACACTGTACTTGATTGTCGGCCTCTCGTTGCATCTAGTTGTGTATTCCGCGTTACATAGCCCTCTCTGGATACATTCGATCAGATAGTGTTAAATACGTACATACAGGACATAGCTTAAGAGCTTCTATAGTTTAATCTTAAGTGTATGATGACTTCTAACACAAGGGAACAGACTAGAAGTTAGTCATTAGTGTTTCTATCAGCCAGCAGCAACTGTTTAGTCTGTAGTGAACTGTGCTGTGTCTGTTGGAATTCTCAGGCCAGAAGTTCGCTATCCTGGAGGAGAAGGCGGTGCTGTCGTACGTGCTGCGCAACTTCCGCGTGGAGACGGTGGACAGGCTGGAGGACCTCAAGCTGATCGGCGAGCTCGTCCTCAGGCCGATGAACGGAGTCAACCTCAGGCTGCGGCCGCGGTAACGCAGAGTCTGTGACGGCGCCTCTGCCTGTCTCCTGTGAAGTCCGCCAACAGCATTTCACCTCATCATTTTTTCATCTTGTGATCTGACTTTTTTAATAACCTTGTATATCTTTTTACAATTTATTCAATAAATATTGTTTTGTTATTTATTTAACTTGATGGAAACACATACACTGATGAGCCAGAACATTATGACCACTACCTGACAGCCGGTATGTTTACCTTTGGCGACTCATCCTGGCATGGAAACAATGAGGCCTTGGTAGGTCATTGGAGGGAGTCGGCAACACATCTGCACACACAAGTCACCTAATTCCCGTAAATTCCTGGGAGGGGGCGATGAGCTCGACGCCACGTTCAATCACATTCCAGAGTTGTTCGATCTGGTTCAGATCTGGCTAGTTGGGGTGCCAGCACGTCAATTAGAACTCGCCACTGTGTTGCTCGTTGCTCGAATCAGTCCATCACACCTCTAGCCTTGTGATATGGCGCATTATCTTGTTGAAACATGCCATTATCGTCGGGGAACATGATCGTCATGAAGGGGTGTACATGGTCCGCAACCACTGTACAATACTCCTTGGCTCTTCCGCCACCTGCACTGGATCCATGGGTGTCCCCGTGAATGTTCCCCAGAGCATAATTGAGCCGCCCTCACTTGTCTCCATCCCATACTACAGGTGTCAAGGAGCTGTTCCCTTGGAAGAGGACGGATTCGCACCCTCCCATTGACATGGTGAAGAAGATATCAGGATTCATCAGTGTTGTAACTGCGACAGGGACTCTCGCGGGGTTGCCGCTAACGAAAACACGGCGGGACCGACGGGAGCGGCGCTGGCCGCTGTGACCGAGCGGTTCTAGGAGGTTCAGTCCGGAACCGCGCTGCTGCTACAGTGGCAGGTTCGAATCCTGCCTAGGGCATGGCTGTGTGGCAGGTCCTTAGGTTAGTTAGGTTTAATTAGTTCTAAGTCTAGGGGACTGATGACCTCAGATTTTAAATCCCATAGTCTTTAGAGCCATTTGAACCGGCGGGAACGGCCCGTGAACAAACAAGAAGGACGAACGGTAATGAAAGGACAAGCACGACGACAGACAACCGAGCAAGACACCGAGATCAGCAACAAAGTACTAAACCACGGGGTCACAAAAGACAACCTCACGAGATCAAAACAACGACGATTCGTAAAGGGAAGTAAGCAAACACAACATAAACACGATGTCTGTAAGCGAGATGTCAACTGAATCAACGCGAATAACAGACTGCCTCGCTCAGTGAGATGCAGCCGCCTAGATACACAACAGAGTATGTCCCTATTGGCCGCTGGGACCACATGCTTCACAGTGGCGCCCCCACGCTAGACTCGGGGCCAGGAGCACGTGCAACCACGGCTTATGGCACTACTGCTGCGCAAACTCTAGTGGTTATCGAGGTCCATGCCGGCAGACGCGGATTCGAAACCCCTCGGCGCTCGGTATCAGAATCAGACCCTGCAGCTGCCTGCCACTGCGACAACGTGCAGTGCCGATATTCGCATGCTCTTTTCAGTCGTAGTTGCCGATGTCATAGAGTCAAGATTGGCACATTCGTGGGTCGTCGGTTGTAGAGGCCCATCGTTAGGAGTGTTCGGTGCACTTTGTGTTCAAATACTCTCGTACTCTGCCCAGCATTAATGTCTGATGCTAGATCCATTACAGTTCGTCACCTGTCGTGCTTTATCAGTCTCCCTGGTCTACAACGACAGACATGAGGGTTGGCCGCCCAACCCCACTACGACTGGACGTGGTTTTACCTTGGTTTTGCCACGTGTTGAAGATACTCACCGCAGCACTCTTCGTATACCCGGCAAGTCGTGCAGTTCCCGAAATTCCATGGCGAGCGTCTGGGCCAACACAATTTGCCCTCGGTCAAACTCAGATAGATCGCCCACATTCTCCATTCTACCTACGGACAGCACATCACTGATACTACAAGCATCTTGCATGTGTTTGACTAGCAGTCATTCCTCGGTGGCCGTGCGGTTCTAGGCGCTGCAGTCTGGAACCACGGGACTGCTACGGTCGCAGGTTCGAATCCTGCCTCGGGCATGGATGTGTGTGATGTCCTTAGGTTAGTTAGGTTTAAGTAGTTCTAAGTTCTAGGGGACTGATGACCTAAAATGTTAAGTCCCATAGTGCTCCGAGCCATTTGAACCATTTAGCAGTCATTCCTCGCCAGGTGCTCTTGCTCCCGCCTAGATGGCTTCGTCTCGACAGTAAGTCGGTGATCATAATGTTCAGGCTGATTAGTGTATAATGCAGATAAATATCGAATGTTTGAACCATAGACCTATACAGGATGTTTCACAATTTATGTGACGGTCTTCTACGGGTTGTAGAGGGGACTTAATAGATTAAGTTTTGCACAGGAACCCATGTCCGGAAACGTTATCCAACGACGCTACAGAGCGTCAAAGCTAAAAGTGCCGACACCGGCGTAATTCCGTGATGTTGTTAGAAAATTTCCAGGATAGTGGAGAAGGACAAATATATCAATTTGAGGGAAGGATCCTTGTCCCGAAAACAAACGACTCGAAAGTTATAAGCGAAAACCATTCTGATATCTCTGACAATGTAACACGTACTGGTACTTTTGCTACTAAGACTAAAGGGTAGGCGCTAATATGCACCAAACCAAGGAATAAATATTCAGTATGTATGACTCTAAAATACATATCTGAGGAGCTATGAGCGCTTGTTCTTCTTTTGTAGTATGGAACACATCTCCCCTATTGCACAATTGCTCATATCTCTGAAGGCATGCATTTAGAACCCATGTTCATTGAACATTTTTTCTTGTTTTAGTCCATATGGCCACCTCTGAAAGGTGCCTACTCTACAACCTTAGCAACAACATTACATGTACATACATTCCACTGTCAGAAGCATCAGACTGGTTTTCGCTTATAACTTTCGACTCGTTCGTTTCCAGTGCAGAGACCCTTACCTCAGGTTGACACATTTATCCTTCTCCATCACCCTAAGAAGTCTGTAATATCATCTCGTAATTGTCCTGTTTATATGAACGTACGTTCACAGGCGCAGCCCCTCTAATTTTGACACTCTGTAGCGTCGCAGTATGACGCTTCCAGACGTTTCCTACGTAAAATCTGATTTGCTGAGTCCGTTCTACAATCTTTAGGAGTATGTAACATGAATCGTGAGACACCCTATATAAACGACATAGACTGGTCAAAGCACTGCATTACTTGAAGCCAACTGAACACTTAGCCGCCATGTTTTCCAACGTCGTGTTGCCGGCCGGAGTGGCCGTGCGGTTCTAGGCGCTACAGTGTGGAACCGAGCGACCGCTACGGTCGCAGGTTCGAATCCTGCCTCGGGCATGGATGTGTGTGATCTCCTTAGGTTAATTAGGTTTAATTAGTTCTAAGTTCTAGGCGACTGATGACCTCAGAAGTTAAGTCGCCATTTGAACCATTTGAACCAACGTTGTGTTAAGCGATACAGTCGTCTGCTAGCGCGGAATCATGTGGTTCTGTTTAAAATGCAACGACAACTGTTACTGACAGTCACGATTTTTTCTTTATTTATTGGCGGCACGACGCCTTACGTAAAATAATTCCCAAATATTAAGTGCGTTTTTCGTGTACTATGGCATCTCAAGCGTAATGTTCACGATGTGCTAGCTACTGTGTTATTCTGGTGACGTTAATGCAAATATGCCCATTTCTGTAATTATCGATGTGACTTACCCCAGAGATACTGTCGAATTTCTTTACAACTCTTATTTACAGTGATTACACCACTGACTTGGAAGACGTTCAGCGTGTTTCTCGCTAGGATGTTCTGTCTTATGTATCTCTCAATGAAATACGTTTACAAAGATCGTTGGTATTTACAGAGAAAGCAGACTATAGTAGTCGTAAATACACATTTTAATATGGAATTCGAAAGTTTAATTATCATTGTTGCCGAGGACAACTCCAAATATATGGGACAGAGATTTTTGTCGTAGCATCTGTTTTTGTGGGGCTTTCAGCATTTCTGATGGACGATGGGACTATAATGTTCCATCTCCTATTGTGTTGGGAATTTCGTTTCTTCGAAAATAGCATTTACCAGAAGACCTAAGGTAGTAAGAGCATACATAACTACACTGAAGAGGAGGAAACGGTAAGTACCATAACCCGATTTCCTAGAAGCTCCACTCAGTGGAAAAAGAGCCAAAATAAGTGAACACGCGTCTCGGCTTACCCGTAGATATTCGACCGTTTATGAGAAAACGACGGTCAAAGTTTTCGAAGTACAGTATTTTAAACATAGCTGCGCAACAGCAACGGTTCCACGTAATAAGATTAAGAACAGCCGACCAGTTGCAAAGGATAAAGTAATCTTTACCTAGGTTTCGATAGATTTAAATCTATCTTCTTCAGAAGGCGGCAGTATTACATTAACATGGAGTGATATGTCATTGTCGTTTTTACAAACATCTGCATAGCTCCATTAGTCCAAATAAAATATAGCCCTGAGAATAGGGTTTGTCAGACAAATAAAAATAAGTACATGGAAGTTGGAGAGCTTATGCGCTCTCCAACTTGTCAGACAAATAAAAATAAGTACATGGAAGTTGGAGAGCTTATGCGCTCTCCAACTTCCATGTACTTATTTTTATTTGTCTGACAAACCCTATTCTCAGGGCTATATTTTATTTGGACTAACGGAGCTATGCAGATGTTTGTAAAAACGACAATGACATATCACTCCATGTTAATGTAATACTGCCGCCTTCTGAAGAAGATAGATTTAAATCTATCGAAACCTAGGTAAAGATTACTTTATCCTTTGCAACTGGTCGGCTGTTTTTAATCTTATTTTCGAAGTACGTTATGTGTCTTTAAGCGAGCAAATAGTTTAGCCGAAGCGGTGGCACAGTGGCTAGTGTTGCGTTCTATGTTCGAAATCCTACTACAAGTTTAATTTTTATTTTTGTTTTCCCTTTATCTACTCATGTCCGTAGATAATTAGCACACGAATGTTTCCCAATGTACATACAACTAACTTTGTGCTTATTGGTCTACAAATTATATGCACCGTGAATGAATTAAAAAACAAAAAATGGATGGAAAATTAATTTTAAATTGTTGTCGAAGAAATTCTGTAGGGTTTTTTTTATCCATCATTCAGGAAATGTTACAAATCTTCCTAAAGAATAAACATTAGAATAAAATATTGGAAGACGAAGACCTGATATAAGAATGAAATATAGGAGTAGACGAATTTAAAAGGATTGCAAGTCCTGAAAATGCCACACACATACGTATTATATAATAAACGTTTGGCACCTGATAAGAAACATTCGTGTAGTAACCTTCTGCGGATATGGGTAGATAAATGAGAAAATAAAAATAATAATCGGGTTTCGAACACAGGCCGAAAATGCGAGAGGCTGTGACGCTAGTCACTTTGCTACAAACTGAACTGAGCTTATTGTGCGCTATAATGCATCTGAAGTGGGTCGAAATCTTTTATGGTTGTTTTCTCAGAAACAGCCGAGTATCTACGGGTAAGCCGAGACACTTGTTCCACCATTTTGACTCCCCTTCCACTCAGCTAAGGTTCTGGGAAGTCGAGCTAAGCACGTGCCGTCCTCTCCTCGTGAGTAGGCCGCCATTTGTTCCCGCTTTATGATGGTTACCCATTGTTTTGTTGTCTCTTTGTTTTTCAACGGAATTCTGTACAAAAAAAATTAAGACTAAATATCCGTCACTTTACGTCTACGGTCACAAATTTTTTGTGACTGTAGACGTAAAGGAAATTTATTCTATATTAGGGTCATTATTTTATGCGCGACCACGTAGCAGGTTGTAATAATGAAGCTTTACTCTGGACATAAAGATGTACTGTCGATGCGCTAAGACACACTAAATGCAGAAGGCAGTCAGCTGCATGACATTACATACGACCATGAAGATCCAGAAAATACAACGTAGAAATTTGACAAATACGACAGTAACGTATAAGAAATGTTACATGTGAAGAAATGCTGCTACCTAGTTGAAGTTCGATATTCCAGCTGTATTTATAATTATTTATTAATACATCTGTACACACTATACATACACTGAACACGTTTTGTGATCAACGAAATAATTATTATTTATACTGAGATAACAGAAACGTATGATTTTCCGGAACCTGTTGCTTCTGTCCAGCCGAAATGTGCGGTGTGCCTGACACTACAAAATATGGCGACGAGTGTTGCTTGTTGCTGCCACCCAAAGTGCTGTAAGTCATAGACAGGCTCTCAGTGGTGGTTACATACCTCTTTGGTTTCAACGTTGTGATGTTACGCGCAATGTAATTTCACATTTTGCTCAGTGGCTGCTGGGACCTGATGGAAGCATTTAGATTAAAATTGCAGGGCAGGCAGCACAGAAAACCCCTCATCGCCTGTCTGGCATTTCTAAGACTACCCAGTGCCACATGAAGATGCGGATGGCTTAAATGACTGTATAGCTGAAACTGATGCTTATTGCGACAAATCACAAAATATTTCCATGCACTGTTACTGGCAAGAGTATAATTTTCTAGCTAAGATCGTCACTTAAAGAAAACAATCAGTACTGCCCGACTTCCATCAATCCGTTCGTTCCCAGTTTCAGTTGCCAAGATACAAAGTGCTTAAAGTAGTCATCCATATTCAGACAAACCTCCATGTTAAAATTCTGTCCTTGACTATGTTTATAATTTATGGAGACAAATACCGGAGCGTGCGATACTTCCAGTTCGACGACTGAAACATTTTAATGCAAACAACACAAAATATTGTTTTTATACAGTTAAGGGTAATAAACGAATGTTACACATGACGTTTCTAATGAACAGCTGTAAAAAAATATGAACGATTAATTTTTAAAAGTATATTAAAACCAATCTCAAGCGCAATAACATATACCATTAAAATTGCTGCACCACGAAGATGACGTGCTACAGACACGAAATTTAACCGACAGGAAAAGGGTGCTGTGATATGCAAACGATTAGCTTTTCAGAAGATTCACACAAGGTTGGCGCCGGTGTCGACAACTACAACGAGCTGACATGAGGAAAGTTTCCAACAGATTTCTCATACACAAACAGCAGTTAACTGGCGTTGCCTGGTGAAACGCTGTTGTGATGCCTCGTGTAAGGAGGAGAAATGCGTACCATCACGTTTCCGACTTTCGTGAATGTCGGATTGTAGCCTATCGCGATTGCTGTTTATCGCATCGCGACATTGCTGCTCGCATTGGTCGAGATCCAATGACTGTTAGCAGAATATGGAATCGGTGGGTACTAGAGGGTAATACGTAACGCCGTGCTGGATCGCAACGGCATCGTATCACTAGCAGTCGAGATGACAGGCGTCTTATCCGCATGGCTGTAACGGATCGTGCCACGTCTCGATCCCTGAGTCAACAGATGGGGACGTTTGCAAGACAACAACCACCTGCACGAACAGTTCTACGACGTTTGCAGCAGCGTGGACTATCAGCTCGGAGACCACGGCTGCGGTTACCCTCGACACTGCATGACACACAGGAGCTCCTGCGATGGAGTACTCAACGACGAACCTGGGTGCACCAATTGCAAAACTTCATTTTTTCGGATGAATCCGGGTTCTATTTATAGCATCATGATGGTCGCATCCGTATTTGGCGACATCGCGGTGAACACACATTGGAAGCGTGTATTCGTCATCGCCATACTGGCGTATCACCCGGCGTGATGGTATAGGGTGCCATTGGTTACACGTCTGGGTCACCCCTTGTTCGCATTGACAGCACTTTAAACAGTGGGCGTTACGTTTCAGATGTGTTACGAGCCGTGGCTCTACCCTTTATTCGATCCCTGCCAAACCCTACATTTCAGCAGGATATTGCACGACCGCATGTTGTAGGTCCTATACTTGCCTTTCTGGATACAGAAAATGTTCGACTGCTGCCCTGGCCAGCACATTGTCCAGATCTCTCACCAATTGAAAACGTCTAGTCAATGGTGGCCGAGCAACTGGCTCGACACAATACGCCAGTCACTACTCTTGGTGAACTGTGGTATCGTATTGAAGCTGCATGGGCAGCTGTACCTGTTCACGCCATCCAAGCTCTGTGTGACTCAATGCCCAGACGTATCAAGGCCGTTATTACGGCCAAAGGTGGTTGTTCTGGATACTGATTTCTCAGGATCTATGCACACAAATTGCGTGAAAATGTAATCACATATCAGTTCTAGTATAATATATTTGTCCAATGAATACCCATTTATCATCTGCATTTCTTCATGGTGTTGCAGTTTTAATGGCCAGTAGTGTATTTATGAATAATTGTAACTAGTTGCGGTCAGAAAATGGGTATCTTCAGACCATTTATACTAGGATGGTAGCTGGTGGTGGTGAACGGAATAGGTGTTTTGGCTACACGAACGTTAACTGCTCTTGGGGACACACAACCTGCTCTGTTCATTCACCGCCGTCATCACGGTATAAATAGTCTGAAGGTGGCCGCATTCTGACCGAAACCGGCTACATTAACAGATAAATATTTGATTGTGATCAAGGCTGTTTATAATCCATTTTAAAGTAGTTAGACCGCTAGAAAGAGACCTAGGAAGAGACAAGGAAACGGAACTTCATGCGTGGAGAGAGTATGTGATATTACGATCGAGACAAATTTGCAAAGAACTCCACAACATGAATCCTCCATCAGTGTAACGTTGTAATCCCTCAAACCTGGATGCATACCGTTGTATCCTCTCCTTAAGCAAACCAGACAACAGCTGTTGTCACAATACTGGCACTGGGACAGCTGATGTCCGAGCTGTTCCCAAACAAGTTCTATCGGGGACGGATACGGGGGTCTTGCTGGCAACTGGAGTGCCTCATTATCACGCCATCATTCATAGAGATACTTGTCATACTTAGACGAGCATTGTTCTATTGAAAAATTACAGCACGAGATTGTGCGTAAGACGTAACACACGAGGACGCAAGAATGTCGCTGTCGTATTGTTTTACCGTCAGATTCTCTCTGTCACTGCGAATCGCGACCTGTAGTCATACCCAACGGCTGCCCGCATCACGCTGTGCTTCTCCAACATACTGGGAGAATGGGGCCTCTCCCCAAGTCGCCGCCACACCGACTGACGATGGTCGTCCGGGATAGGCAGAATCACGATTCATTGCTGAACTCAGTTCTATGCCATTAATGAGCTGTCCATATGTCTCGGTCTTGGCACCACTCCAAACGCAGCTATAGCGCAACTTTACGCTAGCACAGGAAAGTTTCAGTTAATGAAAGGACTAATCCACTATTCTCAAACATGATTGACTTCATTACAATATATCTCTCTGAGCAAGTCTCGTTCCTAGGTACTTATTACAGCATCATTGCGCTTCCAGACTTGATCTTAAGCAAGGGTAAACAAACAAATGCTCATTGAGCATTAAACTTTGAGACAAGTTATTAAATAATAAAAGACTGAAATATATTTTACCAAGCAGTAATATTTAAACAATTACCAAACCAACCAGAATCCTTAAAAGTTTAAGACAAAGTTTCTCATAAACACATTACTCTAATTAAATGTAGCAATCTCTAAAACAAATTCAAGCTGACAAGTAAATGACTTTAGAGTTAACTTCTGCTATAGTTCAACACAGTATCATTAAACAACATTAAGCAAACTCGTGGTTTTAAAATTAAGCCACCACTCACGCAACTACAAATGCATCAAGAGATAATGGTTATAACTGGAGGCGTCTACTTAAAGCAGTATTACACTGCTTTCTTTCACTACACGTGATCTGCCGCTCTTTGTACGAGCCCTTTTACTCTCCCACAATCAACAGGCCCAGCTCGCCCGTCTCCTCAGGCAGGCCGTTGTACACATGGCAGAGAACACAAAGTAACAAGACAAGCTTCTAAAACACACAAACAGATGGTGTTAATTCGACAAGCCTCAAAAACATGTTCATACTCGCTTTAGGGAATACAGAACAGACAATAATATCAATTTAAACTATGGCCTGGAAAACTTCAAGCAACCAATTGGTCCAGTAAATAAAAATAATAAAAATTAACCACACCTGACAAATCATCAAAACACGGACATTTCACTGCTAAGGAAATCGTTCAGGGTTGGCAGTTGGCAATACCCGTAGCACAGATTGAAGCAGCTGACTAGAATTTCGAATGAGGCAACAATACATTAAATCACGTTGTTACCACAGTTCATGGGCTGAAATTTTGACCACAAAAAAAAAAAAAAAAAGAAAAAAAGAAAAGAAAGAAAAAACCCATGGTTCCAATGCCGTCGTGAGCAGAAACAAGGCTGTCCACTCAGAGACCCGTCAACCAATGAACGTCAGAATCACCAACGTCAGGACCAACAGTCTGAGCTCTATGCGTTGCCAGCTTATACTGTGGCCCAGCGTGCTTCCAAACACAGTGCATGCGCGACTCACGCCTCCTAGCGGCTCCGTGTACACTCTCTCTTCCCGTCCCTCTCCACAGGCGTGCGCTATGCAGGCAAACTTTATGCCAGACGGGATCGATAACCGCTAGGTCGATGTGCACACATCAGCATCCGTTTGTGTTGTATTAAAATCAGCCTATGCGCGGGACGGTGATTCTCTAATCTCTCTGCCGTTAGTCACCGAGCAGTGGGGCAGGACGACACGGAATGTGGCAGGAAGTTCATAACCTGTTCTCGAATGGCAGGCACCGATCTGATGGTATTACGGGGTGCTTTGTGTACAACACAGCGACCCTCCCTTGTAGTGGTCAGACTTGGTGACCAGATACTTGACGGCGTAACAGCCTGCCCTCACGTTCCCATCAAGTCCACTGTCACCTCTGAATACCCCACGAATCTAGATACTGCACAATTCGACCACCGGCTAAACGGAGACACACAATGAGGCCCCATTTAAACCCAGTTAAAAACTTAATTCCGTCCGAAAAGACCTTGAAGGGCAAACGCCACCAACTGATTCCCACGTCCTCAGCAGAGAGGCATCACTGGATGCCGATTGGAGGGGAATGTCACCAGCACACCTTTCTTCCAGCCGTTGTCGATTTAGTAGCGGTACTTGTAAATCAAGTAGCTCATCAGTTTGAATCGCAGTAGCTGAGTGCACCCCGCTTGCCAACAGCGCTAGGCAGACCTGTTCGGCTACCCATCCAAGTGCTAGCGAAGCCCGACGGCGCTTAACTTCGAGGATCTGATGAGAAACGATGCTACCACTGCGGCGAGGCCATTGGCTCTTCAGAATCAGTGAGGTGACAATAATTCCGTCTCAAACGAGTATGTACTTTATAAATAAACCACATTTCCTCTGTGAAAGCATGGATGCATATTGGCCACTTATATAACATTATTTCTTCAAAACTCAATCTACAACAAACTTTGATAAATGTAACCCAACTACATACAGGTACACTGTACTGATGAATTTACCTGTGAAGTAAGAAATGTCAAGCAGAAATGATTTCAGTTTGTTTTTAAAAATTTCATGACGTGTCAAAATAAGGAAGGCGTTCAAATAGTTATATGGCTGCATATTTTGTTCCTTTCAATGTAAGACTGAGATCCACTATAGAGCTTCTATAGTGAATTCCATTTCTTTCAAGTGTTTTTTTTTTCCTTGAGTGATACTATCATTCTCATCAAATTTGGTAAGAGAGTATATGTATTGTGAGGTTGTTGTTAGTAAGCCTAATCTTTTAACCAGTTGCCTGCTTGAGACACCAAAAATATTATCCATACAGTATGTTTCTGAGCAATAAACACTTCTGGTCTATCTGTACAATTGCCTCGGGAAATGATTACACCTTGAGATCAATTAGTGGAAGTACGTAAAGTAAGCTACGTTTCTAAAGTTTGCATCATAAATATCACCAATTATACATAGAGAAAGTCTTCTTGAATGTCAACTTTTGAGATGATCTACGCTATATCATTTCCATACTAATTTCTGTTCAATATGCACACCCAGGAATTTTAAACAATCAGTTATACACATTTCCTTTCCCCCACACTGTCTTACTGATGATGATATGTCTTACCAGTGCCTTGTACAACAATGAATGAACTGTCTTTTCTCTAAAATAATTGATAGACCATTTACAACGAACCAGTCAATAACACTTTTGCATGTTTATTTATTACTTCCTCCGTTTTTGCCGCTATGTTGGGTTGGATTTTTAGGCAGTATCACGAACAAAGGCTAATATTTCTGCTTTGGCAGTGTAAGATTTAATGTCACTTATATGTAGCAATAAAGGAGTGATTTCAGAATTTTCATTGTGGAATACCAGCATCAACTAGCCCGGAACCAGAAGAAGGTTCATCATGAACGGTGAATGAGCCATCTGAAACGATCCTTTCTGGCTTTACTGTTTCATTTTAGAGACTTTCTCTCTTTCTCCCCCCCCTCACACTCCCTGTCTCTCTCTCTCCATTTCTATCTGCATCCCACCCCCTCCGTCTGTCTTTCTATATACCTGCCTGCCTTCCTCCCCCCTCCATCCCTCCCTCTCTCTCTTTCTCTTTCTCTATCTCTTTCTGTCTGCCTCACCCTGCCAGCCCCCCCCCCCCCCCTTACTTTCCCGCTATATACTAGTCCATGACAATTTTAATCTTTCATAGCCAGTTGCAGCTACTTCATTATAAAAGTTAACCAAAAGGCCACACTGGTTTTAAGGTTAACTTATAACGGTAAGAATAGTGATATCACATTTTATAGCTAGTGAGTATTTCAATCATATTTCCATGAAGTGTATGAGCTACATAAAATACGATATCAGATATGGTAATAGATCGGGAATAACAATGATAAATGTATTTAAGCATAAAATTTTTGTATTTATATTCTGAAATTCAATAAAGGAAGTAAAAAACTGTACCACTAAAACTTTCCTATGAAAACATACAATATTTTGTTTGTGTGGCCTAAGAAAGCTATGTTTGATACCATTCTTGCAAGACCTGTGCAACTCCCAGTACGATTTCATTAAATGATCCGCCGAGTGTGCACATGCTATCGCTGTTAAGTGATCTAGGTTGGGGCGTGAGATCCGTAATGCTTCCCTTCAAACTCTGGCAAGATCTAAACTCAGAACTAAGTCTCTAAATAATGAGTCAGTAAGACACCGCTTGAGCTCCGCATTCACAAATTTAAAAACATATTTGTGGTTAAGGCCGGTGCTTGAACACATTACATTGTATTTCTAGCGTGTACCTGGTTTCCACCAAAGTAAAAAGTTCTTAATTCTGATTCAGTATCAAAGGCGCTACCGACAACATAAGATTGCTTGAAAATTCATGGTCGTATATATATATATATATATATATATATATATATATATATATAGTCAGGAATACATAGAAAATGTTGTGGGGGAGCGTAACGAAAGACTGCGTTTTATTGGAAGGACCCTTACAAAATGTAACAGATGTATTAAGGGGACTGCCTACACTAAGCTTATCCGTCCTGTTTTTGAATACTGGTGCGCGGTGTGGGATCCTCACTAGATAGAATTGACTCAGTATATGAAAAAATTTCAAGGAAGGGCAGCACGTTTTGTATTGTCGTGAAATAGGAGAGAGAACGTCGCTGAAATGATACAGGATTTGGGATGGACATCATTAAAACAAAGACGTTTTTCGTTGAGGAGGAATCTTCTCACGAAATTCCAATCATCGACTTTCTCTTCCGAAAGCGGAAATATTTTGTTGACGCTGATCTACATGAGGAGAAACGAACCCAATGATGAAATGAAGGAAATCAGAGCTCGTACGGAAAGATCTAGGTGTTCGTTCTTCCCGCGTGCTATACGAGATTAGAATAATAGAATATTGTGAAGGTGGTTCGATGAAACCTCTGCCAGCCACTTAAATGAGATTTGCAAAGCATCCATGTAGATGTAGATGCAGAAGTAGACGAAAATGCCAACATGGGTTTCTAGTTGTCAGCAGTAGTATCAATTTTAGAAAGTATGCCGAAGTTGCAAACTATTATTGGCAGTCAGAACCATCATTTAGTCGTAGTGTTTGTGGGGGACCTCTTTCGTGAGTTAATTCCACAGAATTTGAAAATAAATACCGCGTTACTTGATTTTAAACACTTTCTACAAACAGATTTTTGAAATAACAATCACTGTCAAAGCTGGAGGCCATAATTCCTCGATAGAAACAGTTTCCCACACGATGTGATTTTTTAATTAATGTAAATTAATTAAAACATAGACATGAAACACCGATAAGTAGCAAACATGCTGCTAAACCGGAATAAAATTCCAAATAAAGATGCACTGAAATAATTATCATCGTTTGATGGCCACGGCAATGACATTCGATTAAATTTGTTGACATTGTGGAAATCTTTTTATCTTCTACATTTACTACTTTAGCGCCCGCTGCTTCCCTTGCGTTTGCGTAGTAATTACAACAAAAATAATTTCATAAATATATACTTGACCTACTGAGAAAAATTAATGTGTAAAGGAGCTGTACGTTACTCTATCCATTTCCGAAAAATATTTCTTTGATTTAATTCACAAACTGCAACGACTTCTACAACTTTCACGCAAATAAAGGCCTTAGAAGCGTGGTCACCTGACCAACATGCGATTCCGGTAGCTCAAGTCTGAGGTTTTTGTTAAATTTGTCTTATGAGTTCTTGTGGTAATTTTTCCATAGAAAACCTTTGTCGTCTAACACATATTTCTATATTTCTAACCTAGAAGTATGTTTTAAAATGTTTTAATATAATTAATTCTGACGTTGCGGTTGATAATGGAAGCAATACTACACAAAAATCAAGACACGTTCATAGGATTTGTCGGTCTGGAAAAAAGCGTTCGACGATGAAAAGTGGTGCACGATGTTCAAAATTCTGACAAAAATGGGAGTAAGCTGTAGGGAGAGACGGGTAGTATAGTATGTACAAGAACCAAGAGGGAATAATAAGCGAGGACGATCAAGAACGAAATGCTCGAATTAAAAAGGATGTAAGATAGGAAAGCATTCTTTCACCTGTACTGTTCAATCTGTACCTCAAAGAACTGAAATGATATCAACGATACGATTCGCTGATGACATTGCTCTCCTGAGTGAAAACCACTAACAATTTCATGTTCTACCTAGTGGAATAGACAGACTAATGAGTACAGAATATGGATTGACAGTAAGTCGAAGAAAGACGAAAGCAATGAGAAGTAGCAGAAATGAGAACAGCGATTAACTTAACATCAGGATTTATGGTCACAAAGTAAATGAAGTTAAGGGGTTCTGCTACCTAGGCAGCAAAATAACCAATGACGGACGGAGCGAGGAGGACGTCAAAAGCAGACTAGCACTGGCAGAAAGGGCATTACTGGCAAAGAGAAGTCTTCTAGTATCAAACATATGAGGACGAGCTTCTTGCTTTTGCTAAAGCAATGTGATTAAAACTACATGGAGTGTAAAGATCAAAGTCGTATTCATATCTAGATAGAGAATGGCATCCAGATAAGCGCCATTCCAAAAACAGTGGTGTGATTTTCTGTTGATAATTAAGATCAAAGGTCTTACCAGGTCTATACACGGATGACAAATAATGCTAAGTCCAATGTTTCCCGTGGTTGCAGTAACATGAAGTAATTATTCTTCCTAGTTCCCCATAGGTTTAACCGAATCGTTTAAGCTCCTTCTCTCATCGTATAACACTTCGAAAACCATGAAGGAACGCATGTAAAATGTATTAATAACTACCAAAATTCCGGTATCCCCCATGAATCATGGACCTTGCCATTGTTGGGGAGGCTTGCGTGTCTCGGTGATACAGATAGCCGTACCGCAGGTGCAACAACAACGGAGGGGTATCTGTTGAGAGGCCAGACAAACGTGTGGTTCCTGAAGAGGGGCAGTAGCCTTTTCAGCAATTGCAGGGGCAGAAATCTGGATGACTCACTGACCTGGCCTTGTATCATTAACCAAAACGGCCTTGCTCTGCTGGTACTGCGAACGGCTGAAAGCAAGGGGAAACTATATCCGTAATTTTTCTCGAGGGCATGCAGCTTTACTGTATGGTTAAATGATGATGATGTCCTCTTGGGTAAAATATTCCTGGGGTGAAATAGTCCCCCATTCGGATCTCCGGGCGGGGACTACTTAGGAGGACGTCAATATCAGGAGAAAGAGAACTGGCGTTCTACATATCGGAGCGTGGAATGTCAGATCACTTAATCGGGTAGGTAAGTTAGGAAATTTAAAAAGGGAAATGGATAGGTTAAAGTTTGACATAGTGGGATTTAGTGAAGCTCGGTGGCAGGAGGAACTGGACTTCTCGTTCAAATGGTTCAAATGGCTCTGAGCACTATGGGACGTAACTTCTGAGGTCATCAGTCCCCTAGAACTTAGAACCACTTAAACCTAACTAACCTAAGGACATAACACACATCCATGCCCGAGGCAGGATTTGAACCTGCGACCGTAGCGGTCGCATGGTTCCAGACTGTAGCGCCTGGAACCGCTCGGCCACTTCGGGCGGCAGGACTTCTGGTCAGGTGAATACAGGGTTATAAATACAAAATCAAATAGGGGTAATGCAGGAGTAGGTTTAATAATGAATAAAGAAATAGGAGTGCGGGTAAGCTACTACTACCAAACCATTAGCTTAATAAATCACGGCTGCAAAATACTGATACGAATTCTCTACAGACGAACGGAAAAACTGGTAGAAGCCGACCATGGGGAAGATCAGTTCGGATTCCGCAGAAATGTTGGAACACGTGACGCAGTACTGACCCTACGACTTATCTCAGATTAAGGAAAGGCAAACTTACGTTTCTAGGATTTGTAGACTGTGGCTTTTGACAATGTTGGGTGGAATACTCTCTTTCAAATTCTGAAGGTGTCAGGGGTAAAATACAGGGAGCGAAAGGCTATTTACAATTCGTACAGAATCCAGATGGCAGTTAAAAGAGTCAAGGGGCGTGAAAGGGAAGCTGTGGTTGGGAAAAGAGTGACACAGGGTTGTAGCCTATCCCCGATGTCATTCAACCTGTATATTGAGCAAGCCGTAAAGGAAAGAAAAGAAAAATTTGTAGTAGGAATTAAAATCCATGGAGAAGAAATAAAAACTTTGAGGTTTGCTGATGACATTGTAATTCTGTCAGAGCATAGGAGCTGGAAGAGCAGTTGAACGCAATGGACCGTGTCTAGAAAGGAGGATATAAGATGAACATCAACAAAACCATAACGAGGATAATGGAATGTAGTATAATTAAATGAGGTGATGCTGAGGGAATTCGATTAGGAAATGAGAGACTTCAAGCAGTAGATGAGTTTTGCTATTTGGGGAGAAAACTAGCTGATGATGGTCGAAGTAGAGAGGATATAAAATGTAGGCTGGCAATGGCAACAAAAGCGTTTCTGAAGAAAAGAAATTTGTTAACATCGAGTATAGATTTAAGTGTCAGGAAGTCTTTTCTAAATGTGTTTGTATGGAGTGTAGCCATGCATGGATGTGAAACATGGACAATAAATAGTTTAGACAAGAAGAGAACAGAAGCATTTGAAATGTGGTGCTACATAGGAATGCTGAAGATTAGATGGGTGGATCGTATAACTAATGAGGAGGTATTGAAGAGAATTCGGGAGAAGAGAAATTTGTGGCACAACTTGACTAGAAGAAGGGATCGGTTGGTAGGACACGTTCTGAGGCATCACGGGATCACCAATTTAGTACTGGAGGGCAGCGTGGTGGGTAAAAATCGTAGAGGGAGACCAAGAGATAAATACGCTAAACAGATTCAGAAGGATGTAGGCTGCAGTACGTACTGGGAGATGAAGCAGCTTGCACAGGGCAGAGTAGCATGAAGAGCTGCATCAAACCAGTCTCTGGACTGATGACCACAACTGCAACAACCATTCTCCCTAGGCTTAACCTAATCGTGTAAGCTCCTTTTGTCATCGTGTAACACTCTGAAAACCATGAAGGAACGCATGTAAAATGTATTAATAACTACCGAAATTCTAGTATCTATTTCACAGTTTTCAACATGGCAGGATGGTGACAATTACAGTCGTCTAGTCTAGCTTAAGTAGACATATCCCAAATCTTAATCTCTCTGCAGTTCGGCAAATCATCTTAAAAAACGATCATACGAATGAAAAGAATCCTCCTACTGTAACAGCATTCAGTTGGAGAACGCAACATCTGTTCAGTTGTTTATTTAGACCACAACGCTGTGTGACATTCAAGTCTATATATTGTCACAGAACAATTTCGGATACTGTAATCTATCTTTGATCGCTTTGTTACCATGTATGGAAGTGAAACGTGGGTTAGACAAGAAGAGACTTGAAAAATCTCTCGAAACGTGGCTCTACAGAACAATGCTGAAGATTAGGTGACTGTGTAACATAACTCGTGAGGAGGTACTGAATAGAACTGAGGAGAAAAGAAATTTGTGGCACAACCTGACAAGAAGTTAACGGTTAATAGGATGCATTCTGAGACATCAAGGAATCATCAGTTTAGTAATGGAGGGCGGGGTAACAATTGTAGAGGGAGACCGAGAGGTGAATACAGTAAGCAGATTAAGGAGGATGTAAGTTGAGTTGTTATTCAGATATGGAGAGGCTTGCACGGGATGGAGTAGCATGGAGAAGTGCATCTGCTGTGGACTGGCAAGACAGCCAATCCACTAGGACGGGAGGCCGAAGGGCACGCGTTTAAGCTCACGGAGGATGGCGTGAGGTCTGGAACAGGACAAGGTCTTTATAGTAGCAAAAATAGTACGTAGCTTCCGGAATACTTAACTTTAATCCATAATTGGGGAACATCGGTCTGACGGTACATGCATCACAAGATAAATAGCAAATGATAATGGCGCCTTGCTAGGTCGTAGCAAATGACGTAGCTGAAGGCTATGCTAACTATCGTCTCGGCAAATGAGAGCGTAATTTGTCAGTGAACCATCGCTAGCAAAGTCGGCTGTACAACTGGGGCGAGTGCTAGGAAGTCTCTCTAGACCTGCCGTGTGGCGGCGCTCTGTCCGCAATCCCTGATAGTGGCGACACGCGGGTCCGACGTATACTAACGGACCGCAGCCGATTTAAAGGCTACCACCTAGCAAGTGTGGTGTCTGGCGGTGACACCACAGCATCAAACCAGACGTCGGTCTGAAGAAGACGATAACAGCTTCGAGAAACGCTGCACATTTTAAATTATTTCACTGAGAATTACACTACTAGCGCTGGATATCAATTCTAAAACTTCGTTGATGATATAGCACACCACCAGCGAATTTTCGTTAACTAAACGTTAGGGCAACATGTAAAAGTGAAAGTTATTTTAGTACAGTAGATAACTAGAAAATCACTTAGCGTTGCCTGATTACAATTACATCACGTATTACTCTTATTACTCAAATCTTTGGGCACGACTACTCATCGGGAGTTCCATCAAGTAACTTAGGAACATGAATCATGAAATCGACAGTACTGTACACCGCCACTTGTATACGAACTATGGTAAACTGATGTCCGCAGCTCCTTTTTCCGTCAGCAAGCCGAATGTGTAACACGTACAGCTGAAATCGCTCCAAGTGTTCCTGAGTTATGCCTTCCATATTACCCCTTCCCACAGCTTTTCCAGCCCTTGAGGTTAAACGACATCAGGCCCCAGCCTAGTGATCCCCAAGACTATGGATGCGACGTTTTTGTTTAGATTTTTTATACATATCAGCTTTTGCATACCTAGTCTCGTCCCTTAAGGGTACTGGAGGTGTCTCACTCCAACAGCATTTTTGTTATTCAGATACTAAGTCAAATGTGTATCAAGTTGGGTTTACACTGCTACTTCATACATCCAACATTATGTTTATATGTCACTGCTGGCCGGCCGCGGTGGTCTAGCGGCTATAGGCGCTCAGTCAGGAACAGCGCGACTGCTACGGTCGCAGGTTCGAATCCTGCCTCGGGCATGGATGTGTGTGATGTCCTTAGGTTGGTTAGGTTTACGTAGTTCTAAGTTCTAGGGGACTTATGACCACAGATGTTGAGTCCCATAGTGCTCAGAGCCATTTGAACCATATGTCATTGCTTCCTTGTCAACAATGATGGTAAACGTGTCTTACTCCCAAGGTAATTGTCTCCTAGGTTTTAAGTAATACGAGCATCAGGTGTGGTTCAAACTGTTTCAGCCAATGCTAGAAACGTACATGAATCTTTGCGAGGAGTGAGCTCGCAAGTGGCTCGGCTTACAGTAGTATAAGCACCTGAACATACGTACATACCTACGTCTTGGTGAATAAAAACTCCAACAACAAACTTTCAGAGGCTGTTCAGCGATACCTTCTGAGTAGTTTGGTATAAGGGATCCACAGAATCCGGTGGCTCGTTAAAGTGTTACTTCATTTCATTTCATTTCTCGCTTCTGCTGTGTTTGTACCTGTTTTCACTAAAAATGACAGTTTCGATATGGTGTTACAGAAGAATGTTGAAAATGGTATGGACTGATAAGGAAAGGAATGACGAGGTTCTCCGTAGAATCGTCAAGGAAAGGAATATGTGGAAATCAGTGACAAGAAGCCAGAAAAGCCAGAAAAGAGGCATGATTAGTACGCTCGTAACGAGAGCAGGACGAATATGTGAGCCGCAACACCTCAAACGAGAAATGCAACACCTGGAAACTGTCCTGAGGAGCAATGGGTGCTCCACAAATTGTATTAGAAGTGTAACAGAGCCAAACACTCGGCGAAGTAAGGAACCAGAAAAAGAAATGTCGGGTACGGCCTTTCTGCCATACATTCCCAGAGTGACGGACAGAATCGGCCGTATATTGCGCAAACATGGCGTAAAGACGATTTTCAAACCGACAAGGAAGATCAAAGAGTGTCTTAGATCGGCGAAGGAGAAAAGAGAAAAGAGACCCACTTGCAGTGTCGGGAATATACCGTATACCATGAACATGCGGAAAAGTTTATGTCGGAATGACTGGACGATCCATTAACACCAGGATCAAAGAGCATAAGCGTCATTGCAGGTTGGGGCGGGTGGAGAAATCGGCCGTGGCAGAGCACGCACTGAATGAGACCGACCACGTAATAAAATTCGCCGACGCGGAAGTTCTGGCTGTAGAGAAGCACTATCACACGCGCTTGTTCAGAGAAGCTGTAGAAATACAAAAGCACGCGAACAGTTTGAACAAGAAAGAGGAAAGCCTTAAGGTAAACGGATCCTGGCTTCCCGTACTGCAGCGAACGACCGTCGCAGGTAACAAGGGGAGAATCGCACCGGAAATGACCGCGGAGAAGCCCTCGGACGTTGGCGCGCCAGGTACATATAGTCTGCGGCCGCGAGCTCAGCTCCAGTTCACCACCGGCAATGGAAGGTGAAGCTTTGACAATGCCAGCCACTCGTGCTGGCGAAACGTCAGAAAAATCATTAGATGAACGTCGGCCGAAGAACCCGAGACAGAAGCCAATAGGCAGTTTGTTCATCTTGTCTGTCTGTATGTCTGCCCGACTGTTACAAACCATTTCTTCCATGAACAGATAGGCGTATCAAGATGGAATTTATGACACGTACTAAGGTCCGCAGATCCTTGACATTGTAAGGAATTACAGCTTTTAATTCAATGCAATCAAAAGATACGGCCATTTATGTGACATATTTTGACACTCACGAACTCACTCACCGAAGCATATTTGGTTCCTCCGGTTGAAATAGAATCATGGAATTTGGCAAGAATCAAGGCAATAGAGCCAAAGAATAAGACCGAAAATAGTCAATTTGTAATTACATAACATGAAAAAAACTTTTTTCCTTCGTTAGATGACTTTCTTCCTGTCGGTCCATCTGTTAAACCCCCTTTTTCACAGAAAGAAGGCAGATAGCACGTTCGAATTTATGTCACTTACTAACGTCTATAGCCTCTTGACTACGTAACAAATGTAGGCTTCTAAGACGATGCAAATAAAATACACGGCCGTTTATGTCAGATATTCCGATACTCCTAAACTTATTCATCAAAACCTGTAGTGTATTTTCCGTTAACCTAGAATGATGAAATTTGGCAAGAAACAGAGTTTCACAGTTAAACCATAGGAAAAAATCCGAAAATATTGATTTGTAATTATATCACACAAAACATTTCTTATCATTTGTTTTCAGACTACTGCCAGTTCGTCTATGAAGCCCCCTTTTTCTCAGAACACGTTGACTTATCAAGTTGAAATTTAAGTCACTTACAGAGACCTATGGTCCTTCGGTGGTGTAAAAAAAGTTCTGCTTCTAAATCAATGCAATCAAAAGATTTTGTTACGTACTTTGTTACTCGCAAACTTCTTGTTTAAAATTTATAGGGTTAGTCCTATCTACGTGGAATCATGAAATACAGCAAGAAGCAAGGTTTGACAGAACACGTAAAGGAAAAAAATCTGAAAATTTTTAATCTGTAATTCTACCAAGAAAGGAAAATATTTCTTTTTTCCTTTGTTATCCGATGTCAAACATGATTTTCGAAAATCTTGGAATCCCTGTGACTGATGTCTTTCCAATCCCAATGTAGATAACAGGCAAAAGTCGTCGAGATTGTCGATTCCTGAAATGTATCACTTGTTTATATACATAATTAAGTTTGTACAGAACCCTCAGCACGATAGTCCTACTCGCAGCTAGCCAGTTATTTTAGATAAAATTATTCATCATTTTCTTGAGGCCCTAGTCCCACTGCAATGCAGGGGTCGGCCTTGTTACTATTGATTTGGCAGTGTTAGTTGCAGAGGGGGGCCGGATGCCCGTCCTGCCGCCACCCAGAACCCCCTGCTACGGAATTAGTGTGCCCCAGCTGTCTGCGTCTAGTGTAAGCCATGGAATAGTGCGAACGTGTTTCAGATGTCGACGAATCGTGTAACTGAGGCGGAAAGTGGAGACCCGCCGGGTATTCACCTAGCTGGATGTGGAAAACCGCCCAAAAACCATATCCAGGTTGGCCGGCATACCGGCCCCCGTCGTTAATCCGCCGGGCGGATTCGACCCGGGACCAGCGTGCCTATTCAGTCCAGGAAGCAGCGCATTAGCGCTCTCGGCTACCCTGGCGGGTACTTAACAAAATTATTGAACTGGCATGATTTATTAATATTAAAATTATGGTAAACCATGACGCTTTCGTCTGACCAAATGTTGCGTTCTACGAATTGTCAACGTCACTTCTTGTTTCATAACTTAACATTCTAGTTCTATGAGGTTCTACACTTCATTTGTTAGCTTAGCGGACAAACTATTGGTCACAATCTTAAAAGAACATACCAGTAACTTTGGAGCGCGCAGATGGAGTATGACTGGTACCAGGCAGTCATGTGACGTCTACTTTCGACGTGAGTCACGGCAGTCAAATGGGTTCTAGTTGGTTGGACGGAATCGGCACAGTGACATAGATCGAAGTGGAGATGTGACACAACGACAGAAAGGAGCTACTGTGTTTGAGCGTGCAGATGGCCATACCACGAATGGAGTAACCGGATTTGCCGGTGTAAAAAGGCGGCTGTCCAGCGTGGCTACAGGGAATGGTGTACCACATTCACCCATATAACACGACGAAAGTACAGTCATTGTAACCTAACCATCAGGAAACGGAGACAGGTGATACACCTTGTCAATGAAATTCGGTTCCAAATCCGAGAGGAATTGGTGCTGTCAAGGAACATAGGTCCGTCTGAATCAGTTTCCGAGTGAACATTGTGAACACAACTCCATGTATTTAGAGAACAGTACCCGGTGGAAGGCTGTTACCCCCATTGCCCGCTCCATCACATCAAGCACCACGTCTAGGAGCAGGACAGTAGATGCATGATGGCTCGTACAGTCTGTTCAAAAGGACTTTAGGATTGACAGCTATGACGGAAGTTGTAGAGAAAGAACCGCATTCCGAGCACGATACGCGCAGCCGCAGCAAACACGCGAAGCTGCCAGATCTTCACACCTCAACCACAGCACTTCCCATTCGCAATGTCTTTGAGTTTCAAGCAGACTGCTGTCCTGTGTACTGTGCAATTGGTTTGTTGTCGCGTTTGCTGCTGCAGACGTTATGATTTTTTTGTTGTTGTTACCGTTACTTGTTGTATGGTACTGAACAACGTCAGAAAGAAGTTCGTCGAAAGTTGAAAGTGGAAAAGTTCAACATCGTTCTCTTGGTCAGGGAGTTGTCATATAATGTTAGTGAAGAGAAATGTTTTGCGCGTCAGCTCCCGACATTGCGGATGAAAAACTCAGCGGTGGTCCACTCCTCTCCATTAACAATGTACTCGACAGAAAACACTATTGTGAAGACTGTCAAGGAAATTTTTGAGAAATTAAAGAAAGCTGTAAAAGCATCGAAGCTTCTACCTCTTGGGGAAAAATCCTGCTATGGATAAGCGGATTACCAGTACTGGTCCATGCTTTATACGCGGATTCAGCTGCATCTTTGAAGTGCGCAATTTACTATGGTAAGTAGCTACACAGCAGAATTATATTTTCATAATCTATGGCATTTTAATAAGAAGACCTTATCAGCGTCCAACTCGAAGTGATGTTTGTCTCAGAAATTCAGTCTACATTACACAAAATAAATAATACGGTTTACAATATAATTGCTGCAAAACTGCAGTAATGTTTTTGTATCAGCTTTGTTCTTTCTCTCAGTACTAGCTGGATTATTTAAGATATGTTTCTTCACCACGATAAACACGTATCGATCTTAAATTTTGCTACGTTAGGAATAAGTAGGTGGATCAGAAAAATTAACAAGAACTTAACTATAAACCTAGCGATCTGTTTCTCACAGCAAAACTACACGGGTGACCGCTTAGCACTTGACGCATGAACGGACCATAGTGCGTAATATTTAACTGGAATTATCTCGTGCTAGAAAACACTGACAGAATTCTGGTCAGGAGTAGATGAAAATATAATGTATTGCTACGATTTCGTTCACTTAATGCGTGCACTTAACGCCAATAACAAAATAGTTTCCCGCATGTCGAAAGTTTGATAACGTCATCATAAAATTCATTTTCATAAACCGAGGGTATACTGTCTTAATAATTAGTTGCCGCAAATATAACTAAAATGAAAACATAGTGCAGCTCTTCCAGAAAACATAAATGCTAGTTTAGAATTTATAAAGTGAGTTGTTAGCGAGTTTGAGCGAGTTGAAGGGAATATATGAGGGACCTTGCAACACATTTGGTTTCCCGCTCAATTACGGTTACAAAAATGCAGAATTTGTTGTGGCACATCGTGAAATATTCCCGCTTCAGCCCCTATAGTTGCATCAAGTAGCGATAGATGTCGGCGCAATACGTAACCTTCAAAATGGTCTGTAACGGAGGTTTGTTGCAAGGAGAGAGCTGCCCCTGAGTTTCTTTTCGCGGAAAACCACTGAATCACGGATATCCATAGGCGCTTGCAGAATGTCTGCGGAGGCCAGGCAGTGAATGACAGCACGGTGAGTCGCTGGTCGAGGCTTCTGTCGTCAACGCAACAAAGTCGTGCAAATCTGTCCGATTTGCCGCTTGCCGGGCAGCTGCACACATTTGTGAGTGCTGCAATGTTGGAATCTGCGGACGCTCTAGTTTGAGATGTTCGACAGATCATAATCAGACACCTCACTGCACAACTGCTCGTCTCTGTTAGTAATGCTGACACACCCGTCCACCGCTTGGGTTGCTCAAAGATGTGTGCTCGCTGGTTTCCCCGCCTCCTAACAGAAGACAATAAAGAGCAACAAAGGACCATCTGTGAGGAATTGCTTGCGCGCTACGAGAAAGATTATTGATATACGAGGATAATCCCAAAAGTAAAGTCTCCTATTTTTTATATGTACATAGACCTATTTATGACTACTATGGTTTACATCAGATTACAGCTTGAACATTTAGAGCTATTTTTCGACATAATCACCATTTCTGTCGATGCATTTTTGTAGACGCTGTGGCAGTTTTTGTATGCCAATGTCATACCAGCTCGCCGCCAAGCTGTTCAGGAAGTTATGAACCTCTTCTTTCACCTCGTCGTCGGAGCTGAATCGCTTTCCGGCCAATGTTCTTTTAACTTAGGAAACAGGTAATAGTCACTGGGCGCCAAGTCAGGACTATAGGGTGGATGGGTGATTATGTTCCGCTGAAACTGTTGCAGGAGAGCAACGGTTTGCGGAACGTTGTATGGGAGCGCGTTGTCATGGAGAGTGTGTACGCCCTTGCTCAACAATCCTGTTCTCCGGTTCTGAATTGCCCGTTTGAGTTTTTTCAGAGTCTCACAGTATCTGTCAGCGTTAATTGTGGTCCCAGTGGGCATAAAATCGACCGTCAATACCACTTTCCGATCCAAAGAAACGGCTGTCATGACTTTACCGGCAGACTATGTTTGTTTGAATTTCCACGGCTTTGGCGAAGAAGGATTCCGCCACTGGCGTGATTGTTGCTTGGTCTCAGGTGTAAAGTGGTATGCCCAGGTTTCGTTACCCGTGACAATTGAGTCCAGAAAGTTGTTCTGTTCGGCTGCAAGGCGGTGAAGAAATGTGCGGGAAGCATCACCTCGTTGCCGCATGTGGTTCTCAGTCAGCCTGCGTGGCACCCATCTTGCGCACACCTTCCGGTAGTTCAAGGTTGCCGTTAAAATTCTGAGCGGTGCTTCGGGAAACCTCAGGAACCAACTTGCAGAGATCATCCAGGGTGATACGCCGATCTTCACGCATACTTTACTCAACCTTCAGCACTGTCTCCTCAGAAATTGAGCGTCTTCCGCTCCTTTATTCTTCGTGAATTTCGGTCCGACCATCTGCAAACTCTCTACACCACTTACGAACATTTTTGACATCCATACACGACTCATCACACACTTCCGTCAATTAGCGATGAATTTCAATCGGCGCAGTGCCCTTCTCGCTCAAAAGCCGAATAACTGCCTACAATTCGCACTTGGCGGTAACATCCAACGGGAGCTCCATTTTCAACGGCTGCCAAGCCAAGACAGCGCCTCAGCGCGACGTGCGCATGTTTACACATAGCGCGTGAAGCACTCTTCATAACAGTGTGACCACCTGCCACGAAAACAGAGTTCTGTACTTATTAAAAATAGGAGACCTTACTTTTGGGATTACCCTGGTAGCAAGACGTTGGCTCCAACGTCGACCAGTAGAGTGGTATCATGCAGGTGTACGGGCCATCACAGCAAAGCTGCGTGAGGTCATCGCACAGAAGAGAGATTGTGTTGAAAAACTGGATTCTGCAGTCAACAGTGGCGAATAATATGGTGCATTGGGATCCCGAAAGAAATCAAAGCTGGTTTCGGGAAAAAAAACGTGTTGCGTTAGTTATTGAACGTCCCTCGTGATACACGTGTGTTCCGTGTGAAACGTGACAACTCAGCTCCGCGCCTCCACGTGCTCCTGACGACCTTCAATCTTAAAGTAATTTTCAACAGCCTATTGAATGGTCCGATGAATGACGGTTTTGCCCCTTTTTAAATGATGCAAGGCGTCGAGAACACAGACTGACGATTGAGGTGTTTAACCTGCAGTGTGTGTGAAACCTGTTAGTCAAGGAAAGCAGGATTCGGTTACGATTGTGGACGGGGTCGTAATCAATTACCACTGGTTCCCTTTTGCAGTTATACACATTTATTTTAAAACGGTAATCCCAAACTCAGCAATAAATAGATATCACACGTTATTAATGAAAGGATAAACAATTGTGTAATTAATAGTGCTTTCAGTGCGTTTCAATTCACCAAATGAGCATAAAATACAGACAATGCAAATAATGTTTAAAAAACAAGCCAATGTGATCCCAATTAGAATTTTAAGGCAAGTAAGCACAGTCACGGCTGAAGGTCTTTAACGCCAAGAACGGCAATTATAGAAAAATTTAACAAATACACTGTAAACCAGCAATGCAATGGCAAAGGTTAATTTAAAAAGACAGGCAACTGATCACCAAACGGGTGAGACAAAATGTTGATGAACTTGGTAGCACAACCATTTAAACCCGCTGTAACGTTAAGAATGGCAACTACACAAAAAAATTTAGAAACACACAATAAAACAGCAAATACAATAATGAAACACAAGGGCCAGTCACAGAGGTGCACCAGGAATTGCCCTCTGAGTAGGTCCGACAAAAAACACTTTCGCGAGCGATGAGATATGCAGCCAAGAGTTGCGAAAAAAAAAATGGTTCAAATGGCTCTGAGCACTATGGGACTCAACTGCTGAGGTCATAAGTCCCCTAGAACTTAGAACTACTTAAAACTAACTAATCTAAGGACAACACACACATCCATGCCCGAGGCAGGATTCGAACCTGCGACCGTAGCGGTCGCGCGGTTCCAGACTGTAGCTCCAGAACCGCTCGGCCACCAGCGGCTGGCCCAAGAGTTGCATTTACATCGCAAGATGGTAAGTCAGACTAGTGGAAATCTAACAAATGACTAATGATAATCTTACTGAGGCTACCTGACGTCCAACAAACCAAATGCAAAGATGTAAAAATACCATAAAGCTGGAACCGGCGGTCTGGACTCCGTCCGCAGAATACTGTGCTTAGAGCGCCTGGAACGAGAAAGGAATCACTACCACCAGAGTAGAAGAGTCGCCAAGCAACTACAATCAAGAAAGCTGTCAAAACTGCACGCCTTACCGAACAGCAGCGGCAAGGCGAGGAAACGTACACTACCGTTACATACACTAACCCCTAGGGCAGGTAACTGGGACGTTAGCGGCCACGAGGCAGGAAAAATACAGCTGGTTGAATTTAAGAAACAGTAACAAACTGAACGCAATAAATAGTAATTAGAAGTCCAGGAAACCTAATCAGATCCGCCTTCCCCAAGCACACCACTCGGTGCTCTTCGCCTCAGCAACACTACGAGCAGCAACACGAACCCAAGTCACTGGAGAATCGCAAGCTCTCACGATGTTGGAGGTTTTTCTACTTGAATCCAAATGCACTCAGCTTAAAGCTTGCAGGATCCGGTTTACGACGAGGTCGTGCACCCTCGTGTTCACAGGCCTTCGATCTGGCAGTCCATGCGCGCCGCCAGCAGTCCTGGCGTGTTCTCGCACTGTGTGGACCTGTCTACTCCTGAGTTCCCAACCGAACTGCACGCTGATACGACCTGGAAGAACCACGACGTCGCCCCAAAGATAGGGCCACAGTTATTACATATCGATAACCGCCGCTGCTGCCACTAGCGGACAGGCAATGCTTGTGAAACCAAGTGGCGCCAGTCAGCACGACAAGAAGACAAATAACAGCAACCATGTCAACTAAACCATACGGTCTGGCCTCCAACAGATGACGGAAGCCAACAAACAGCACCAATGCGAGTCGCAGCACAGCTCAGTGTGGTTCTCATGTGAACACATGTTGATGATGAGTAGCACGCGAACGTTCCTGTCTTCCAAGATGACGACAGCTTGGTTCACTGGGTTGCACACATACGTTCCTGGTCTGACGAACAATCATATACGCCGAGAGAGGTGGTGCATTGGTTAGCACACTGGACTCGCATTCGCAAGGACGGTGGTTCAAACCCGCGTCTGGCCATCCTGATTTACGTTTTTCGTGATTTCATTAAATGGCTTCAGGCAAATGCCATGACGGTTTCTTTGAAAGGGCAAGGCCGACTTTCTTTCCCATCCTTTCCTAATCCGATAACCTCACTGTTTGGTCCCCCCGCTTAAATCAACCAACAATCAGGTATCGTATCTCACCGTAGTGATTCGCCACCCTCAGGGCAACCGGTAACAAACGCAACCCCGGAGAATGCCGGTGCGCACGGCCCTCTTAGAAGAACAGCCACCACTTGGAGACATTGCTACGTTCAATACAATCGTCCCCATTCAAACTACGGATGTTCCCGTGAATTTCACTCGGTTTGAGCCCTTTGGCCCACAAATATCGAACTACATTTCGCTGCTCTTCACTGGTTGACGACAGTAACATGCACGCCATTTTTGTTTCGTAGTTCAGTCTTCTCTCGACAGAGCTGCACCTGAAAACAAAATACCCTCTGTAGCACAAACTTCAAACTATATCGTCGTGAAATTTGAACATTCCAGCTACAGTATTAGGAGAGAAGAAATGTATTGTGCGTTACTTTCCGATCCTCCCTCGTAACAATGGATATGATGAACCACCGTAGCGTTCGGGTTGTATCGAACACAGAAATTTCTAGCTGTGCCGGAAAAAAACATGTACATAAGAAAACTTAAATCCTTGCGGTTCTTTTCTTCGGCGGGGAAAGATGAAAAAGTTAGGACATAAATGGGATGAAAATAACATACAGAAAGCCGTAGAAGTAGTCAGATTTCTCAAAGTGAGAAGTAAGGGGAATGAGAAATATTCAGTTTCAAGAGCTGCTAAACTTACATGGAGGTGGCATAAACCGTTTTAGGAGACAACAATTTTTTTTCTGCGAGAGTAAATATGAATCCTTGAATCCTGAACACTAATACGCAGACCATCTAAAAATAAAGCATCGGTTCAATAAGAAAAAAATAAAACCGCTTAAAGATTTTCACTACGACTTTATGAAAAGATATGAAGTCTGATGACAGCTGAATCCAGCAAGGAACAGGTTGACAGATTCTTTGACAAAGGAGGTTAGTAGTGGATAAGTCGAAGCTTATAACTGTAAACGAACCAATTAAAACTTTTTGCAACGAAAATGACTTTTTTTTGCACATGATTTTTAACCCCATACAACAATCCAAAAATATTAAGCGACCGAAATGCAATATGCGGAAAGGCATTTAAAAATCAACGACTTTATTTTCTTCTGTCATCTAGTTCTATAATTCTACTAAGTAACGTATCACTGTACTGTTTACTATGAAAAGTGTCCCAGCGGAACTAAGAGACAATATTATGATAATGAAGAGTCCAGGGGAGGAAGTGATAAGTCATAGTTCTTGTTCTATTTACAGGAGACAAAATTTAATGTTTCAGGATATATAACATTTCAGTTTCTCGTGTTATTTTATTTTAGTTTAATGTATTCCAGAAAAACATTACTGTTGAAATTATATACATCCGATTAAGGTGCACAACAGTGCGACGTATTTTTTGTCGAGAATACAACATGTACAGAGGAAAAATATGACAACCCCGTAACATTTTGTGAGTAGAAACTAGATATCAAACACTTACAGCTTATTGAAATTCTCATCACAATAAATTATCTAATGTAAACTTATAACAATAAATTCTGTTCTTTTTCGATTGGTGTAACTAATGTGGAAGACTATTGAAATCACTTGCACTCCACGACGGCAAAATCTTTTCAGGTTTCGCAAATCTCTGTATTTCTCATTTCATATTTTAAGATCACCTGTAAAATAACTAATAACTTAATTCAAATAGTTACAATACTTAAAACAACGTAAACTCAATTTATGAACTGAAAATAACTTCCGCAGTATTGTTGTAAATGAACTATTGTACCTTCGTACTGACCAGATGTGAGGTTAAACTCGTCCGCTCTCAAGTTGATAACGTGCCTTTTCTGTCCAGAAAGACGTAACGAAGCTTGCTCGTATGCTCCGTTCTAGCTGCTTTTAAACCGATCCAATGCTGTGTTGTATCGTATGACTTCCATTTCTGTTACTGGCCTGGATTGGAAAGGGAGTTTATTCTTGCGTATTGTATTACCTAGATATTCTGTCAAATCCTTTGAATATATCTCACTGATCGTCTAAGTTGATAATAACACATGGCGAAGGGTGCGTTCGTGAATTCCGGAAACCTTGGCACAACTTCTTCGGCATCTCACATTCCAGAACTTGGTCAATCACACCAATATTTCTATTACGTTAGATGTACGAATGACCTGTTAAAGAGAATGACATATTTACAAAATCAAATCGCTTTTCTGCATTACAAGGCGGTCAACAAAACTGAACACAGTGAAATCCTTGTTTTGCCCCCCACAAGAGTCACAAAAGATCTCCAGATTGCTGACTTCTGAAATTAGAAAATTGTGTACGAAATGATGAAGGAAAGATTGAACTTCGTCTGCTCCTTTTCGGCCTGTGCTCTCTGGACGCGTATAAAAAGAACTATCTCCTGTTGCCAAAACAGAAACATTGGGAAAAAATACAGGCCACTGTCGTTATAATAAACTTCATTGGTATTTGTATTTGGACAAGGGAAATTTTTACTGTAATCCATGGATATTACAGCCTCAGATGCAGTTTTTTGTTTTTCGGTCTTTGCTTATTCTTCTGGTCATAGGACACATTTTTGTTTTCTAAGACGCAATTCATGGGCTGTTTTATTGGATCGAAGTTCTGAATGATGCCTTACTTTATCTTCAGCAGACGATATTGAAGTCAATTCTTCTTGGCTAGATTCTCACCACAGGAACCACAAGCATCAGACCGTGGCTATCCGAAACTTATTTTGAGATATGAATTGAATTTTGTGTGGAATGTTTTATACGAAATATTCTTATCTTTAAACTTCTTTCTTTGTATTAAAGGACTCGAGGAGGTAGATTATTCCTGTGTCTTCGTTAAACTATAGTGGTTATTGGGACCTTTAAATGAACTAATGTGCCCTCTTATTGTTTCATGTATTTCATCTGCTATAGCCTGTGGGCGGGATTCCTGTTTTCCTCGATCATCTCGCAGATGTTGGTCTCCAGATTTAAGTTTTGGCGTTTGTGATCTACCTTGCCCTTCTTTATTCCCGACTTGCGTGCTTACTTGGAATATACCGTTAAGGGTAAATTCTCACTGCACTGAATTTATAAGCCGCATCTTGAAACTGTCCCTCCTGCTCTTCTATTCTGGGATGCCTGAGGGGTCCAAGGATCACTGTGATTAAACCACTTAAACAGAGGTTTTATTTCATCATGATTTTCAAATCTGTTCATTTTCTTCTAATATTTCTTTTATTTTCATCGCTAAAAATAACAAAACCATTGCTTTAAAACGTACATGGTTCCACTGTTTCATGTGATTACTGCCGAAATACTACCAGTGCTGGTCTTGTAGCTGACATTACTGTGGACTGGCTAAAATGTGTAGTTGTAATTTCAAAATATTTTTAGGTTTATTGGACTTTCTACTTTAAGTATACATGTTTTGACGTTGCTAGTGTTGAATCTGAATCCTCAGATTAAACTTAAGTATAAGGAGTGAAAAAGTTGAAAAGGGGTTCTGGTATTCAAATGTAAAATAGTTTTCCCTCGCACACGTTATCACGTTATTGAAATATCTCGTGACTTGTCAGATTGGTGCCCAGTTCTGCGGAGCCTTCAAATACTACTTTGCTGAATTTAATAACTTCTCGACATTCTGTCAGTTTCAAAGACTATAAAATACAACGCAAAACTGATGTGAAATTCCTCTCCTGTGCCATCCTCTTCATACCAAAGCAACACTTGCAACCTACATCCTCAATTATTTGCTTGATGTATTCCAATATCTGTCTTCTTCTACAGTTTTTACCTTCTATAGCTCCCTCTAGTACCATCGAAGTCAGTCCCTGATATCTTAACAAATGTCCTATCATCCTGTCCCTTCTCCTTGCCAGTGTTTTCCATATATTCATTTCCTCTCCTATTCTGCGCAAAACCCCTTCATTCCTTACCTTATCAGTCCACCTAATTTTCGACATTCGTCTGTAGCATCAAATCTAGAATTCTTCGATTCTCTTTTGTTCCAGTTTTCCCACAGTCCATGTTTCACTGCCATACAAAGCTGAGCTCCAAACGTACGTTCTCAGAAACTTCTTCCTCAAATTAAGGCCATTGTTTGATATTGGTAGACTTCTCTTGGCTAGGAATGCCATTTTGGCCAGTGCCATTTCCTTTTGATGTCCTCCTCGCTCCATCAGTCACTCGTCATTTTGCTGCCTAAGTAGTAGAATTCCTTAAATTCACCTAGTTCGTGACCATCAATCCTGATGTTAAGTTTCTCCCTGTTTTCATTTTAGTTACTTCTCATTACTTTCTTCTTTCTTCGATTTACTCTCAGTAGATATCCTGTATTCAATAGAGTGTTCTTTCCATTCAGCATATCATGTAATTCTTCTTACTTTTCATTCAGGATAGCAATGTCATCGCCGAATTGTATCATTGACATCCTTTCACCTTTCACCTTCAATTTTAATTCAGCTTCTGAATATTTCTTTCATTTCCATCATTGCTTCTTCTTCGATGTACACATTGAACAGTAGGGGGGGGGGGGAGGTGAGGGAGAGACTACATCTCTCTCTTACGCCCTTTTCAGTGCGAGCATTTCGTTATTGGTGGTCCACTCTTATTATTCCCTCTTGCTTCTTGTATATATTGTATATTACCCGTCTCTCCCTATAGCTTAACCCTATTTTTCTCAGAATTTCTAACATCGTGCACCATTTTAGGCTGTCAACCGCTTTTTCAGGTCTATAAATCCTGTGAATGTGTCTTGATTTTTGTTTAGTCTTGCTTCCATTATCAACCGCAACGTCAGAATTGCCTCTCTGGTGCCTTTATCTTTTCTAAAGCCAAACTGATCGTCGTCTAACACATCCTCAATTTTCTTGTCCATTCTTCTGTATATTATTCTTATAAGCAACATGGCTGCATGAGTTGTTAAGCTTATTGTGTTCTATTTCTCTCACCTGTCGGCTCTTGCAGTTTTCGGAATTGTGTGGAAGACATTTTTCCGAAATTCAGATGGTACATCGCCTGACTCATACATTCTACACAGCAGCGTGAGTAGTCGTTTTGTTGCCACTTACCCAAATGATTTTAGAAATTCTAATCGAATGTTATCTATCTCTTCTGCCTCATTTGATTTTAAATCCTACAAAGCTCTCTTAAATTCTGATTCTAATATTGGATCCCCCATCTCTTCTAAATCGACTCCCGCTTCTTCTATCACATCAGTCAAATATTCCCCCTCATAGAGGCCTTCAATATACTCTTTCTACCTATCCAAATGGTTCAAATGGCTCTGAGCACTATGGGACTCAGCATCTGTGGTCATCAGTCCCCTAGAACTTAGAACTACTTAAACCTAACTAACCTAAGGACATCAAACACATCCATGCCCGAGGCAGGATTCGAACCTGCGACCGTAGCGGTCACGCGGTTCCAAACTGACGCGCCTAGAACCGCACGGCCACACCGGCCGGCTACCTATCCGCTCTCTCCTCTACATTTAACAGTGGGATTCCCGGTGAACTCTTAATGTTGCAACTCTTGCTTTTGGTTTCACCGAAGATTGTTTTGACTGAGTCAGTCCTTCTGACAATCATTTCTTTTTCGATTTTTAATGCAGCCATTTCGTCTTAGCTTCCCCGCACTTCCTACTTATTTCATTCCTCTCCGATTTATATTTATGTATTCCTGAATTTCCCTGAACATTTTTGTGCTTTCTTCTTTCAACGATCAACTGAAGTATTCATTCTGTTACCCATGGCTTCTCCGCAGTTACCTTCTTTGTACCTATGTTTTTCTTTCCAAGATTGCCCTTTTTGGAGATGTCCATTTCTCTTCAACTGTACTGCCTACTTGGCTACTCTTTACTGCTGTATCTACTGCCTTAGAGAATTTCAAGCATGTCTCGTCATGTCTTAGTGCTTCCGTATCTCACTTCTTTGCGTATTGATTCTTCCTGACTAATCTGTTAAACTTCAGTCTGCTCTTCATCACTACTACATTGTTATTTGAGTCTATATCTTATCTTGGGTACGCCTTACAATCCAGTATCTGATTTCGAAATCTCTGTCTGACCACGACGTAATCTAACTGAAATCTTCCCGTATTACCCGGCTTCTTCCAACTATACCTCCTCCTCTTGTGATTCTTGAACAGAGTATTCGCTATTACTACTTAAAATTTATTGCAGAACTCAACCAGTTTTTCTCTTCTCTCATTCCTTGTCCCAAGCTCATACTCTCCTGTAACCTTTTCTTCTTCTCCTTCCCCAACAACAGCACTCCAGTACGCCATGACAGATTTTCATGTTCCTTTACGTTCTGTATTTCCCTTTCAATATCCTCATATACTTTCTCTATCTCTTCATATTCAGCTTGTGATGTCGGCATGTATACCTGAAATGTCGTTGTCGGTGTTGGTTTGCTGTCGATTTTGATAAGAACAGCCTTATCACTGAACTGTTCACAGTAACAGATTCTCTGCCCTACCTTCCTATTCATAACTAATCCCACACCTGTTATAGCATTTTTCGCTGCTGGTATTTCAGTACCTTGAAAATGCCATTTATGAACTTTTACTGGCGCTAGATGGCCGCCGAGTGACATCACTGGTATTTTCTTCGCCCGCTAAAAGAACTTATTTAAGAGGAAATAGTGTCAAATTTAAATTTTCTTTGTTTTGTTTACTTGCTGTAGTGTCCGTTCTTGTCACAAAACTGAATATTATCGTCCCAGCAGAGCTTGTTCTTGAAAAAACTTGTTCTTTAGATGAAGTCCCGATGATCGCGACATAATCCGAAATTTTGCGTGACATAAAGACAACAAATTCTATTCAAGTTTTCTTGATAGTGCAAAATTCGTTTAAAAAAGACAGCTACTAGTTTCATCAGTTTCTATTGTCACAATAAACGTTTCTAAATCGTATTTAAGGAACACATTTCGTATTGTTTACTAGTTAGATAAATGCCATCTAGGCCTACATTTTCCGAATTATAAACGTTTAAAAACCTGACCAAACACGCCTGATAACGTAAATTCTCTAAAAGCAAAGTGATTACAAGTTCATTATTCTGTCACTGTATCTCTGAATCAGTACAAAAACATCAACAACCGCACGTAAGACCTTTGTGTCGTTTTTTATTTACACATAGCCAATCTCGCGTCGTTGAAAAATTTAAAACGTTCAGTAATCTTAATTATTCTTTCGAAATTGACCATGAGCTAGAAATGTGGGAGCAGTTATAGGGTAGTGAGTAGAGGGCTTTGTTGCCAATATTGTAGGAAATATTTTCACTGGGGGAGGGGAGGGGGATGCAGTGGGGAGAATGTTTTGATTGGGGAACAGGAAAGGAAAATTTGTGCCCTTGAGGCACAGTTGGAGGAAGCAAGAAAGGAACTCGTAAGGATCAACAGAGATAGGGGGGAGGAGGGTGGTTGGGAACTGGCAGCTAATAGGAGGATAGGAAGAAAGAGGACACAGTCTGACAGTTTTATCATCAACACCAAAAACAGGTATCTACCACTGCAAGAGTTAAGTGGAGAAGAGCTTCAGGTAGAACGAGGAGCAGGAAATGTGCAGCACACGCCAATTGAGGCCAAGAAGCCTAGGAATGTACAAAGTCTTAGGAAGAAGAAAGTGCTGCTGCTAGGTAGTAGCCATGGGCGAGATGTAGGCCCTCAGCTACAGGAAAGTTTAGGGGCAGCGTACCAGGCCACCAGTATTGTAACCTCCCCACCGCAATTTTAAAAGAAAATAAAGCAATACTTAATAGAAATGGGAGCCAAGTGTAACCTCCCCACAAAAATTTTAAAAGAAAAGGACGATACTAATTAGAAATGCTGATGGACATTGCTCTATACGTAACCTGCCCACAATGAAATGTACTGACAATGGCAACAAAAATGTGAAATTCGCAATCTGACTCAAATATAAATCCTTCAAAAATTAAAGTCCATTCAGTGACAAGAAAATTCAATTAAACCGAAATATCGGTCTTTGGCCCTGTGTAAAACAATCAGAATTAAAGTCTTACCTCAGAATAAATGGATGTCACATATCTGCTCTTGTTGTTGCGCACCGCTTGGAGGAACTGCATTGCAAATAATAATATTCTCTTTTTTTTTTTGTGATTTTACTAAAAATTTTCTTGTAAAGAAGTGGAGTGAAATGGGAAGTGCAACGAAATCTTTAGTTCAGAAAAAATTAAATTTTTGAAAAAATGCTTTTGAAATAAAATTATTATTGGGGAACTTGTTGGAGAATAGTTACAATAAATAAAATTTTTCATTATCTAATGATTATATTAATTAACAGTATACCTTATTCACCATCTTGACCAGTGTTGCCGACCGCCTACATCACGCAACCGCACTGGGCTGCTACTACTGACCGACCGCTCTGCATGACGACTATTAGGGTACTGCTCTCAACTAGACAGAGCTACAGACTCGCAACGACTACTACTGACAGACTCGCAGCGACTGACTGACTGCTACTGACTTACAGCTACTAACAGACTGAGCAACGACTACTGACAGACTGAGAACCGCTCGCAACACTCGCGCGGTCAAGCGCATACTCTCTGGTCACAGATGCTACAATGCCTCGCCATCGCTGCTGCGTTACATACGTGTTTCATAACCCTCCACTGGGGGGGCAAAAATTTGGCAGCGATGGTGAGTCATTTGGACTTGCCAAGCGCGGCAAAATTTTTCTTTAATTAACAAAATCCTACAACTTACAGAATATTTAAATGTTGTGCACACGCACTAATTACAAAATATATCAGACAAAGATAAAATGTGAGTACAAAACATAGTAGCAAATCAGAAAAGTATATACAAATGTTTTGACAGATAAAGTGCACAGGCACTGAAAAAATTCTTTAGCATATTCAGAACAAATAAACAGACTGGCAAAAAATATTATGTTGACAAGTGTACATGCACTGAAAAATGTCTTTAGCATTTTCACAACAAATAAACATAATGGCAAAAAAAAGTCATGTCCAAAGTGCACATGCACTGAAAAATGTCTTTAGTATTTTCACAACAAATAAACATAATGGCAAAAAAAAATCATGTCGACCAGTGACATAAGTGTACTCACACGGGAGTTTAGCGAATCGAAAAATGTATAACCTATGAACATAAATGATGTTACCAAAAAATTTTTTCTTTATGTGACAAGAATCAAGATAGGGAAGGGAAGGATTGCATCATGGTTGTAGCACTTTAGATTGCACACAGCTGCTCTGAAAGTCCATATCTTTCCACAGAAGTACAACACCAAGTGACACAACTTGAAGTTCTTTTCCCATCAGAATTTATCAGTGTAGCCAAGACACTGAACTGTCGTAGTAATGTTCCATGTTTTCATTTTGGCAGTACATTAGGTACACCAAACAGTGGGACCATAATAATGTCTTCATCGCTCATGGTGGTGGACAGCATGTCGTGTCAACACCACACTCTTACAAGGCACATCAACGTAGAATTAGTGCAAAACCAAAGATAGTGCTCCATGATCACTAGGATAAACAGGACAAATGGACATTGCAGTAATTCAGGGTAGTCAGCTTATGAGGAGAAGGACATTACGTCACATAATATTGACAATTACAGACTTAATTAGTAGTTTGTGGCATTCATAGCCCAGTTATTGAACATTTCTGTACCAAGTATGTAGTATTACAGAAAAATGTTCATTAATTGTTGTACATAGAATCAGTAGCCTTCTTTTCCTGGTTACAACGCATTATGAAATAATCGCATTCTTTTCAGTTACAGAGTATAATTAAGAATCATTAACCTTCTCCTAATTACAGTTAATTAATCATTTGTCATTCCAATAATCATTAGCCTTTGCCTAATTACAGTTAATTAATCATTTGTCGTTAATTAATCATTTGTCTAATTACAGTTAATTAATCATTTGTCTAATTACAGTTAATTAATCATTTGTCGTTAATTAATCGTTTGTCTAATTACAGTTAATTAATCATTTGTCGTTAATTAATCATTTGTCTAATTACAGTTAATTAATTAATCATTTGTCATTTCAATATAGTAAGAATTATTAGCCTTAATTAATTACAAAGCATTATTAAACAGTCACATTCTTTTCTGGTTACAAAGTATCAACATTGGAAACAAGAGCTAATCAATGGCATAATTAATCACAATTCTTCAAGTGACAATTATTGGCACTCAGTGGCCAGCAAGTATTGAATAGAATCATCATTCAGTATTATTCAGATTATTACGAAGTCATTATTAAAAATCAGTTAATTACAGTCAAATCATTAATAATCACAGGCATTATAAGTGGTAACATTACAATAAACAGTGGCAGTTATCAGCTAGTGACAAAGCATTATTTTGAATATAGTCTCATTAAGAGGTCATTACTCAAGTGACATGCTATTCATAGTTGATCAGTATTATTCAGAATTATCATAAACTAGTGACATTATGTGGGACTGGTAATACATGTTTTTTGTTAGCAATGCATTGCGTTGGGATCGATAATTAATTGCTGAGGCATAATACTTTTCGCTTTTGACCTATTGCTGCAAATGAGGATAGGTAACGTCATTCGTCATGAGTCAGCTGTAGCAAGATTATGTAACAAGGCAGTACATGTGATCACATTTATAAATGATAAACACAAATGGGTAAAAAATATAAAAATGCAAGTACTAGAACAGGTATAATAAGTAACAGGTTTAGTAAGTGTCATGAAAAACTTCTCCTGGAAAAAATACAAAAACGGATTATTGACCTGAAAGAAGAAACGCACACTATGCTGAAAAGTAGTGAACTTCGAATTAACAAGTAGTGAAATGTGTATAAAATGTGTTCCATAGCTGTCCTTTCCAAAACTTTCAGTCATCCTACTATGCAATGTAACACCTGCTGTCAAAGCAAACTGCAACAAATACTTAAATAACTACGTAGCATAAATACATAACTTCAACATTATCCTCATCTGTAAAGAAAAAACTTCATTATCCATATCATCATAACTTCACCATTATCATCACCTGTAAAGAAAAACTTCATTATTCATAATACCACATCCTTCATCATTATTCATCAGTATTCATTATCATCTGCAAAAAATCACTTCATTACTCATTATACAACTATTCCTTATCTCTAGCATATTTCATCCCTAAAACTAAGATGTGTAGTTCTCTCTGACAGCCTGCATCAATCACCTTGTATTCTGAAAGAAAAAATTAGTTAAGACTGCTATTCTTCGATGAGTATAGTATATTCTTGTTAATGCCTGTTAATCCTGATCCATTTACTCTTCCTCATAAAGTTATTGCATCTCCTTTCGTTTATTCCGCAGGTGAAATTCCCATTTATGTTAAATTTATTTCTTAGAATCATCATTCCTTTCTGAAATTGATGAACAAAGATTAATGTCCTGCATTTAAATCATATACCCACTAGATAATGACTGGTTTATGGTGACATAATTAACCATACAGCATAACATGACAGAAAACGTAATATGTTAAAGACGTTGACAGTGTTCAGATGCAAAAATGTACACAGAATAATACAATGCAGCAGCAAAAAAAATGTGAAACAGTCACGATGTTGAGATGTCATAAGGCAAAAAAAAATGTCAAAGTCGACTGGTGTGTGTTATATCTTAACTATTTCATAGTGCATACAAACAAAACTGGAGTACAATCATATACACAAAAAAGTAGAAAATGTGCACGGTCTGATGTGTAACGACAAGAAAAGCGACCTGCTAACCTTACCTTGCCGGGCACTTGCCAAGAAAAAATACGATAATCATCAGTAATTAGTAAGGTGAATTAATTGCATTAGTAAATGACATCATAGTGTGTTGAATCATACAGTGGTTTCACTCAATAAACGGTTTAATGTTTGAGATATGGTGATTGCCTTTCGATTTTCTGGTTCTCAAAGTTTCGACGTGTACAACATTGGGGTGAGGGATGCTGCGAATCCGATATGGACCTGCGTATAGAAGTTCAAATTTACTGCACTTACCTTTTAATTTGCTGGATAAATAGTGTGTACGTACTAGTATCTTCTGTCCAACGTGAAAGTCGCGGCGTGTACAAACCTGTTTTTGCTGTCTTCTCCGGCGCTCTGCGGCACGTTTGATGTTGTTCAGCGCAATGTCAATTATTTCGTGGTGTCGTAGGCGACGACTTTTGGGAAATTCTATTAATTCTTTAATTTTGTTCGGTGGTTCAACGTTTTTCAGTATAACAGTCGGAGATAGCATAGTGGATTCATTTGGAATGGAATTAATTACATCTTGGAATGAGAGTATGTGTGTATCCCAATCAATATGTCTTTTGTGGCAGTATATTCGGCACAGCTTACCAATTTCTTTCATTAATCTTTCACAGGGGTTCGAAGAAGCGTGGTACTTGGATATATAGATCGGAGAAATGTTTCTGGCTCGTAACATGCGTGTCCATACGCTACTACGAAATTGAGATCCATTGTCAGAAATTACTTTCATTACATGCCCTACATGAGATAGAAAATGTTTTACAAATGCATTTGAAACAGTTTTAGCAGTAGCTTTGCGTAACGGAGTGAAAGTAACAAATTTTGAAGTGAGCTCAACAGCGACAAAGATGTAGCAAAAACCTCTGTTAGTTCTCGGAATCGGACCAAAAATGTCTACTGCGGCCATGTGTCTTAATTTCACAGGTATAATGGGATATAAAGGAGGAATATGTGAAGTGGTGTCTGATTTAGCTTTCTGGCAAATTTTACAAGACGCTAAAACTCGTCGTATACGTTTCTCCATGTTGGCAAAATAACAGTTCTGTCTCAGTATAAGAAAACATTTTCGTGCTCCGTAATGTGCGTAACTTAAATGAGTGTACCAAATTAATTTGTTGACCAGTTCGTCAGGAATGCATAATAACCAATTGTTGCTGTCAGGATGAGAGCGGCGAAACAGAATGTCATTGCGTACAGTGTAGTGGTTTCTAATCGTAATATTATTCTTATCTAGCCAAAGGTGTTTAATTTCTTTCCACACATTGTCTTTATTTTGTTCTCGTGCTATGTCCTGTAATGACGATGAAATAAAATTTTCAAATGCAACTTGCTGAATGTACATGACACTGAAATTTGTTTTGCAGAAGTTGGTTGCTACGTCTTGCTGATTGTTACCGAGAGAACGCGATAGTGCGTCTGCTACAACATTTTGCGTGCCGGGAATGTGAACTATTGTAAAATTAAATTCCTGTAAATACAGTTTCCATCTACTTAATCTATCGTGAGTGAATTTGGCCGAGAGTAAAAATTGTATCGCTCTGTGGTCTGTGTAAACGGTGGTATGTCTGCCATAAAGAAAGTGCCTAAATCTCGTAAAAGCCCATACAACACACAATGTTTCTAATTCTGTAACGGAGTAATTTCGCTCAGCAGGTGACAAAATGCGACTTGCAAATGCGATGTTTTTAATTACTATTGAACCATCTTCTTCTATTTCCTGGAAAATGTGTACGCCTAAAGCGGTGTTGGAACTGTCGGTGGCAATGGAAAAATTTCTGGTAAGATCTGGGTGTGATAATAGTGGTGCATTCAACAAAGCATGTTTCAAATAACATCCTCGTGAGCAAAATTCTGCGTGTCAAAAGTAATGTTTGCGTTACTGTAATATGCAATCTGTGCTGTATCTGGTTAAAAACTATCGTACGTATTATTATTTACGGGAGAATGTTGTGGCATATCCACTATATGAACTGTTCTGTTATTTCTTACTGACGTGTTACGCTATGGATGACACCTATTGTCTGTTCCATTCATGATTATTTGTTGTTGCTGATGTTGTTGCTGCTCATAAGATCGACTGTTACTAAATGTACGCTGAAAATTGTGCTCGTTATTTTTACGTCTGTCAAGACAGTAATTTCTATACGGAGCATTGCGATAGGAATTGAAATGTTGTGTTGTCTGTACGTAGTTATTTTTGCTGCCATGCGTTACTATTTGTTATACCAGGGACTATACGTGCACGCGGCGAAACATTAAAGATTGGTTGACCTTGTAGACTGCATTGTTGGTTAGGTATGCTAAGCGGTTGACTTTCATGCTATTGTGGTGAAAAACATCTATTGTTACCAAAAATGTGGTTGCGACTGCCGAAAATTTTGTACATACTGATGATTACGATTTTATCTGTTAATAAAGTTACGCTGGTTCTGGAGTGCCTAATGAAAATTGTCACAGTCGGTAAAAGTTTTGTCATATCGGGTTTTCATTACAATGTTTCTTAATTCTAAATAGAGCAATAGTTAAAGAGCAGTTTTGATAGATATAAAGGATAGTAGAAGAGAAGGCAGCAGTGCAGAAAACTAAAGATGAAATAGCACTACTACAGCTCGGGGCCCTATGCTCGCTACGGCACATATTCATTAAAGCGTAATGAATCCCCTGAGGTCATTTACGCACTGCAAATAAATTTTAGCTTTTGTGTTACAGGCAATAGCGGTAAAATTCCAAAAGTAAATCGCTGTATTCTTGCTAATTCCAGTTTCTGCATAATAGGTAATGCTGTTAAAAATACAATAGCAAATTGTCGCCTCAGGTTCAAAGCTAGTTTCTCCATTACAGGTAATAGCGGTGAAAGTACAAAAATAAATTGTCGTATACAGTGTAAATTGTGTATCTGTGTTCTGCCATTATTAAATTCCTTACATTTTCTCACAAATACAAATTGCTTGTTATCAACGCTCTCGTCACTGAATTTGATAACATGCTCAGGCTTGTGTGTGAATCCGCTCGTCTGTGTCATTTCGTACTTTAAGTTGTGTAGCTTTTCAGATTTTAATTCGCGTGGCTTTTTGGATTTTAAGTCGCGTAGTTGCTGTAAATTTTTCACATTATACACGCTGTGTGACTCTGACAAATGCTCGCAACGTGGCGGGTTCTGTGACGTATTGGTGACTGAAATAATTGTTAATTCTGTTACTTTAATACTTTCGTCAATCTGGTTGTTGTGTCTTGCAAATTTCTCGTCATCTTCCGTGTTCGGAGTGTGTGAAACTTCCACTGACTCTAAATTAATTTTGTCGCGAATCTGTACTGCGTTTTTAGGGCATTCTTCAGTGACTGCATTAATTTCGTGTATCACTGTTGCGTTTGCTGAATATTGTTCAGTGACTGCTTTAACTTCGTCTTTATGTAATTCTGTTGTGCTTACACGTGTGCTACTTAATTCTTGTGCAACAGTGCCAACTTTTTCATTACTGTTATTAGCACAAGTCTTAGTATCCTCACGTAATTGACTTGTATTATCACAATTTTGCGTGGCAATGGCTTTAATCTGTTCACTAATCCGTTCATTTCGTTCACTAAGTTGTTTGATTTTTTTATCAATGTTGTCTTGTTCTTCATTCGATTGTTTATCCCTTTCATTAATCAGTTTGCTTTGTTTGAGATTGTTATCCAGTTTTTCATTCATTAGACGTAACATTACCAAAATTTGACCCAAGCCATTAACTACTCTAATATCTGTGCTGTTTAATTGCGTACCGACAATTGTCACGTTTTGCTTGACCATTTGGTCATTCTGTAATTCACAGAAAGGTTTATCAGTCGGACGTACACTGTCAGTCATTGTTTCGGAATTAAATAAATCCGTCCTACTTTGTGTGATCTGTTCATCTTCATTAGACAAATTTGTCTGCTCGTCACGTGAATTTACTAAATCGGTTATGTTAAGCTCGGCAGCACTCATTACTATAGACCGCTCCGCGTCATCAATTGTCGTCAAGTTAACAGACGAGACAATTGACTTCGTTTGTTCATCATTAAGGTAAAAGTCATCATTAGTGGTTGGAATGCACTGATTGTTAGTGAACGCAGGATTGTCATCTTTACGTTGCGTATCACAATTACTATCGGTCACGTTGTTTAAGTCGGTAATTTCATTCACAATACTTCGCGATACACTATTCACAGTCTTTCGCGGCATTTTTACAATAGTCAAAATTTTTCACAAAACAAATCGACACAGTGCAAAAGCAACACAAATACAACAAAGCAACAAACTGCCGTTGACCTGTAGAGAGAAAGTCACAATATTATTAAAAGCGTTGCGCTAAATCCTAATTATATCTAAGCAAACAAGAGCAGATATCTGACTGTTGTTCAAAAGACTCTCAACGAAATACGATCCTGGACTGGGTGTCGCCAAGTGTAACCTCCCCACCGCAATTTTAAAAGAAAATAAAGCAATACTTAATAGAAATGGGAGCCAAGTGTAACCTCCCCACAAAAATTTTAAAAGAAAAGGACGATACTAATTAGAAATGCTGATGGACATTGCTCTATACGTAACCTGCCCACAATGAAATGTACTGACAATGGCAACAAAAATGTGAAATTCGCAATCTGACTCAAATATAAATCCTTCAAAAATTAAAGTCCATTCAGTGACAAGAAAATTCAATTAAACCGAAATATCGGTCTTTGGCCCTGTGTAAAACAATCAGAATTAAAGTCTTACCTCAGAATAAATGGATGTCACATATCTGCTCTTGTTGTTGCGCACCGCTTGGAGGAACTGCATTGCAAATAATAATATTCTCTTTTTTTTGTGATTTTACTAAAAATTTTCTTGTAAAGAAGTGGAGTGAAATGGGAAGTGCAACGAAATCTTTAGTTCAGAAAAAATTAAATTTTTGAAAAAATGCTTTTGAAATAAAATTATTATTGGGGAACTTGTTGGAGAATAGTTACAATAAATAAAATTTTTCATTATCTAATGATTATATTAATTAACAGTATACCTTATTCACCATCTTGACCAGTGTTGCCGACCGCCTACATCACGCAACCGCACTGGGCTGCTACTACTGACCGACCGCTCTGCATGACGACTATTAGGGTACTGCTCTCAACTAGACAGAGCTACAGACTCGCAACGACTACTACTGACAGACTCGCAGCGACTGACTGACTGCTACTGACTTACAGCTACTAACAGACTGAGCAACGACTACTGACAGACTGAGAACCGCTCGCAACACTCGCGCGGTCAAGCGCATACTCTCTGGTCACAGATGCTACAATGCCTCGCCATCGCTGCTGCGTTACATACGTGTTTCAGTATCTTCAAGCCAAATGCAGGGTTAAGTCTTGTGATAGAGGACCTATGGTCTTTATGTAAAGACTTTACAAAAGAGGACCATGTAGTGTTAGTGTGTGTGGTGAGAAAAAGTTTGGACAGGGATGGGGCATATGACATAGTTGGTGACCTGGACAAGATAGCTTCCCTGACTCATGGCACCAACATACACTATGTTGAGCTATTCTGGCATCATGATCGACCACACCTTGACGTAGCTGTGAGGCGAATCAATGTGGGGTTAGGGGTGGCTCTGAGGACAGCCAACTTTGCTCATGTTTCTCTGGTGCCCGTCAGGACTATCAACAGATGGGGCTTCACTAGGAATGGCCTACACCTAAACAGGACTGGGAAGGAAAGATTGGTACAGCTGATTCATGAAAGTATAGGGGGTGGATCTCAAATACCTGTTGTTATAGGTAGGAAAAGTAGGTCTTTTTTAGGATAAATCCAGACAACAGGTTCCCCTGCGTAAAGAGTATCTCCACAAATTTAAAAAATCCTGAAACAATCACTCACAAAGCAGATTTTAACGCTTCAGATATCACACATACCAGATGTCACAAAGAAAAACAAACCACTGGAAAGAGTAACATGGGGCATTTCACAGACTTAACAATCCTCCACCAAAACATGCAGTCAATAAAAAATAAAACAAAACTATTAGAATCTTTGAACTGCATCGTAGTTTGTATTACTGAGCACTGGTGTAGAGACACAGAAATACAATGTGTCGTATTATCATTGTATGAAAGGGCAAACTCTTACTGCAGAACTACTTCAAGGGGTTGAGAATCATGCATTTATATCTGAAAAGGAACACAGTTCATATCAAGACATGACCTCAGTACAGTAAGTGAAGACAAACACTTTCAAATATCAGCTATTCAATTACCATGGCTTGATATCACCAAGAAATTAATCATTTTGTGTGTGTACAGATCTCCCAGTGATAGTGTGGACACTTATTTCAATAAATTAACAGAAGTTCTAAACAAAGTCTCAAGTACAAAGGTCAACATAATTCTGTGTGGGGAGATTAACATCAGCACTAATATCATAAATGAATCAGGCAGCACCTTCATAATCATTCTGCAAAGTTTTGGCATGTCCCTATTGGTGAATAGCGCAACAAAGTTTACTACAATGACTGCATCAGTAATTGACCATGTGGCTGCAAATATGGACAATGAATAATGTGATGTAGCTGTAAAAGATCTCAGACTATCAGATCATCTCTGTCAAATAACAACAGAAAATCAGGCATTGAATCATTCCCTAAACTACAACCCTACAAGCAACATCTATCAGAAATCAAAATAAAATATTTTTCAAAAGAACTAGAAAAACAAAGCTGGGATGAAGTGTATAAGGAAACCAATGTGACTATGAAATTCTCTAAATTCTCCACATTGTTTAAACTGAACTTTGAAAGGGCATTTCCAAAAGTATGCTTGCCTGTTTCAACACCTCACGTAACAGAAGTCCTCCCTAACTCTTAAACAACTCAGTTCCATGAAAAAGATTCGCAATGACCCAGAATTCTTAAATTTCTATCACAGATACAAAAATATCTATAGGAAGGTGCTGATTGTTGCAAAAAAGTTATTTAATGACAAAATAATATATAATGCAGAGAATAAAAGCAAAGCATTCTGGGATGTTAAAAAAAAGAAAACAGGGAGAGGCAAACAATCGCAGAATAACATACTGCTAAGGGGGGGGGGGGGGGAGGGAGGATAAGGTAGTAAATGATCCACAACACTTAAGAAACTAAGTAAACGAACATTTTTCAAGTATTGCGGAGAAGCTACAGCATTAATTCCCCAAAACAAATTTAACATCTGTAAATAATGTTACACTAAATACAATGATGTTGCTTCCAACCACAGTGAAGGAAGTCAATAAAACTGTTCAAAAACTAAAAAATAAAATGTCAACAGGCTCATATGAAGTACCATTGTATGTGCTGAAACAATGCTTAGGGATTATACAAGGCCCCTTAACAAATATAATAAATGAATCCTTCACATCAGGAACATTTCCAGAGCAGTTAAAACAGGCAAGAGTTGTACCTTTGCTTAAGAAAGGTTACGCAGAAGACATAGAAAATTATCGGCCCAATTCCCTGCTGTCATCATTCTCAAAAATAATAGAAGCAATTATGAAAGACACATTAATGAATTACCTGAATAAATACAATTTTTTAAGCGAATCACAGTTTGGTGTCTGAAGTGGCAAAAGTATGGAGTCAGCCATAGTAGAATTCACAAAAGTTGTACTTGATGCTCTTGATAAAGATGAGTGTGTCACAGGCATATTTTTGGATGTTTATAAGGCCTTTGATACAGTCGGCCACAAGATTCTATTAAATAAATTAGAAGCATTAGGAATAAGAGGGGTAGCTAATGACTGCTTTCGATCATACCTAGCAGATAGGGTACAAAGAGTAGAGATAACACATACTTCAAATAGATCTAAACATTTAGTAAAACACTTATCAGAACCAAAATACGTTAATATAGGAGATTCACAAGGTAGCATTTTAGGACTGGTATACAACAATAATTTTCCCATTAGTGTTACTCATAGTTAAAAAATTCTCTTTGCTGATGACACCAATATTATAATCACTGAGAAAACAAGAGAACTCCTTGCTGAGAAAGCAAATGAAACTCTCATGGATGTTTATGGCTGGTCAGTAAGCAATAAAGTAATGTTGAATATAAAGAAAACTAATGCCATGAATTTCAGTTTGAAGAAGGAAAATGACAATGTTAATTTAAATGTAGATGGCACCTCCATAGACTGTGCAACAAATACAAAATTTCTAGGAATGAATATTGATTCTCAGTTGAAATGGTGTGCACACACAAAGGTACTTGCAAACAGAATGTCATCAGCATGTCATGTCCTTAGAGTCCTATCATCAGTGTGTAATGTGCAGTGTCTTTTAGTTACATACTTTTCATTTGTACCCTCAGTTCTTAGGTCAAAAATAACAGTCGAGCTCATTGTAAAGATCTGTTCAAAACACTGGGGTTTTAGCTGCTCCATGTGAATACATATACCAGTCAGTTACACACATCAAAAATAACATTGGCAGTTACTGCACAAACATCTCTGTCCATGACCATGCAACAAGAGATAGACTCAATTTACAGTTACCAAGAAAAAATAAACATAAAACTCAAAACAGCATTTTCTACCAAGGAATAAAACTGTACTATAAATTACCAAAAGAGATTAATGAAATTGCAAAAATGCACTTATTTAAAAAGGCAGCTAAAAAGTACCTGTTATGCAATACATTTTATAAATAGAAGGATTACTTAGATGAAACAGAGTAGGGGTTTGATAAAAAAATGTTGTACAAATAAATAATAATAATAATAATGATTATAAAACATCCAACATTCCACATAACACATTCACTTTACGGTTTTTTCCTTCTTTTTTCGTTTCTAGAAATACTTACCCCCAAGCTATGCATAGCACAATACTAACACCCCTTCCTCTTTCTGAACTCAACATCTCACTCATTATGGAGGGATGATGACTCAGTTTTTCAGGATAGCAAATGGGAAGTTGCAGTACAGAAAATGGCCCAGAGATCGTCAGTGTGTCTATGTGTGTGTGTGTGTATGTGTAGTGAGTGAAGTGTTATGAAAAAATGTATGTATAGTGTGTGCAGTGACTGGTAGGGAGATATGAGGAACAGTGTGGCATTAGATTATTTAATAAGTTATTTGTAAAAAAAGTGTTGTATACCAGGAGTAAATCTAATGATTATGTCTAACTAGAAGTCTGTAAATATATGTGTATATGAAATAACTTATTTTAAATTGGTCTAAACTTGTAAATACTTTGACTTGTCCTATATACTTTGAAAAAAAACCAGATCTACAGATGAATAAAGCTACTACTACTACTACTACTACTAGTAATTTATATGCTGAGACAGTTGGCCTCTTGTACTCTAGATCCACTCAGCGGCCTCTTTCAATGTATTATTTTCGACCACTGAAAAGATCTTTTAAGCATTGTTTTGTAAAGAAATAACATTTTGTAGAACATTGTAAAGTGATTTCCAGAATGAGATTCTCACTCTGCAGCGGAGTGTGCGCTGATACGAAACTTCCTGGCAGATTAAAACTGTGTGCCCGACCGAGACTCGAACTCGGGACCTTTGCCTTTCGCGGGCAAGTGCTCTACCATCTGAGCTACCGAAGCACGACTCACGGTCGGTACTCACAGCTTTACTTCTGCCAGTACCTCGTCTCCTACCTTCCAAACTTTACAGAAGCTCTTCTGCGAACGTTGCGGAAGTTTCATATCAGAGCACACTCCGGTGCAGAGTGAGAATCTCATTCTGGAAACATCCCCCAGGCTGTGGCTAAGCCATGTCTCCGCAATATCCTTTCTTTCAGGAGTGCTAGTTCTGCAAGGTTCGCAGAAGAGCTTCTGTAAAGTTTGGAAGGTAGGAGACGACATACTGGCAGAAGTAAGGCTGTGAGTACCGGCCGTGAGTCGTGCTTCGGTAGCTCAGATGGTAGAGCACTTGCCCGCGAAAAACAACGGTCCCGAGTTCGAGTCTTGGTCGGGCACACAGTTTTAATCTGCCAGGAAGTTTCATTGTAAAGTGATTTCCACTAACTATTTACAGATGAAATGGTTTAATACGATGTAACGATGAAAATGTAGTTCTAAACAAATGCATCGTGTACCACGTATTCAGCGCCGCCTAGCGGTTTAGTCTGTTTGGTTTTCAATTTGTCGTTCGGTAGCAATTTGAAATTCTTTTTCATTTGTGTCGCGGATATGAATGGTGACGAGATACAACGTATCTACTGAATAATTTTATATGATCGACATAATATTGGTAAGCTAGAAAGCCATACTCTTCTCATTGTACTATGTCTATCACCAATGGTGAAATGTAACATCTTTTCATATCTTTTGATATTTATTAAGGCGATTCTGGAAATAATAAAAAGTGTGATCAGAACCCCTGAAAGTAAAGGAAGTGCAACCAGATGACTGCTTCGTCTCACAGCATTTTTATGCAAGTTAATTTATCAAAATTTCAGGAAACCTGTAAGTTTGGACTTAACCAGTTTTTTCCCCTGGACTCTTCTTCCCAAAAAGTTTACGTGCCCGATACTACCCAACAGTCCCGTATCCTGTACTCTATGACCAGCAAGATGAACATTGTTAGATGGATCGAGCTTTCCGCTAGTGTCGATTGACTGGTTTGTCTTCATAGAATGTCTTTGGTGGTATGGATGAGGCGTGAGAGGCTGGTGATAGAGAGGGGGTGCGGGCAAGGGTGAGAAGCGGCTGTACACGCGCAAGAAGTGTTGGCGAGCGTAACGGCCAGTGAATGGACGTGCTTTGGTGAGACTGCTGGGAGCAGAGGAGAGTGCGTGTGTGTAGGAAGATACATGCTCAGACTTTCGCTAGTTCGGAGGAAGAAGACAGCAAGCCATGGTAGTCATCTTGTGTAGAATGATGGTATGTCGCTTTTGGAACTTTTGGTCATTGCTGTCTAGGGGACTGGTTTCAGTTTCACCCGATGAAGTGATCTTATTCTAGAATCTCGTGGAACTTTGTTGTGAAGGTGATATAAGAGGGGGAGAAATATGGACAGCGCAGGTAACGAATAATTTGGTTTGGTTTGGTGGAAATAAGGCACGAACTGTAACCTGCTGAACTGGTTGAGAAGCACTTGTTCTGGTAGGCAGGCGTGTGGTACGAGTAATACAAGGTCGATGGGGGTGTGTAGATATTAAGTAATTTAAGTAAAGTGAATCTGTACATGGGTACTTTGATAAAAGGTTGTTTTTTCTGTTACTGTAACATCCGATCTACCCGACGGGAGGCTCTCGTTACATGACATTTATTTATTTACTGTTTAGGGTTGTATAGTAACTGGATTTTTTTCTTCTCTGAGGACTGTGTGTATTAGTGTTGTAATTACCGGGCCGGCCGCGGTGGTCTAGCGGTTCTACGCGCTCAGTCCGGAACCGCGCGACTGCTACGGTCGCAGGTTCGAATCCTGCCTCGGGCATGGATGTGTGTGATGTCCTTAGGATAGTTAGGTTTAAGTAGTCCTAAGTTCTAAGGGACTGACGACCACATATGTTAAGTCCCTTAGTGCTCAGAGCCATTTGAACCATTTTGAGTAATTACCGGAAATAGTGGAGAGCTCTCAGGTTAATATTTCGGTGACTGTTCCAGGTAAACTAAATTTAATAAACTGCATTTCCTTTGGTTAACTAACTGTAAATGATAGCGTGAGAACTTAAAATGATCATTTTCTGTGTGAGATTTGGTTAAATTATTTGTTATCAAGTGCTCTCGTAAATGTTTTTGGTAGACTGATTTAACTTGTGGAGATTTAATGGCAAGTGTCCTGGAACTGTTGGTTTATAGATTATTTTAAAAGAACTGTCCTCTGGTATTGTCAGATTTTTTAAAATTACAACTTAAGGGATTTAAATAAAACATTGGTCAATGGTCGTAGTTTCAAAAAACTGTTTTAATGTTTTGTTTAATTTTTATGGGTGATGTCTATCTATAAGCTTTTGTAAGTGAATGTTATAAAACAAAAGGATTTCACTGTAAGATGGAACTGATTAGCTAATGCTCGTTGGATCATAAATGTAGGAAGAGACTAACAATTGCCGTTAGCAAAGTAAATGAAATGGTAGGGCACGGTATTGACTGCTCAGCCATGTATTAAAAAGCTCGTTGGCCTTTTGAAAGTTAAGAAACTTTTGTAGTAAGGAGTGTTCGACTTTCAGTGTACAATCAGTCTGCTCCACTTTCCGACTAAATCCGTGCCTTAAATGAAATGAAAAATAAAAATGTTTCCAGGTTTTGCACATTTGTCCTTGATAAACATAATTTTTGTACTCCAGTTTCTAAAGTTATAATAGTCGAGGTATATGAAAGCGAGGCAGCTGTTGAGAAGGGAGTGAGACAGGGTTGTAGCATATCGCCAACGTTATTCAATCTGAACACTGAACAAGCAGTAAAGGAAACCAAAGAAAAACTTGAAGTAGGAATTAAAGTTCACGGAGAAGAAATAAAAACTTTGAGGTTTGCCGATGACACTGTAATTCTGTCTGGGACAGCAAAGGTCTTGGAAGAGCAGTTAAACGGAATGGGACTGTGTCTTCAAAGGAGGATGTAAGATGAACATCAAAAAAAGCAGATAAAGGATTATTGAATGCAGTCGAATCAAATTAGGTGATGCTGAGGGAATTAGATTAGGAAACGAGACACTTAAATTAGTAGATGAGTTTAGCTATTTGGTGAGCAAAATAACTGAAGATGCCCGAAGCAGAGAGGACAACAGCAAAAAAAGCGTTTCTGAAGAAGAGAAATTTGTTAATATCGAAATTAGATTTAACTGTTAGGAAGTCTTTTCTGAAAGTATTTGTCTGGAGTGTAACCATGTATGGTAGTGAAACATGGACGAAAAACAGTTTAACCAAAAAGAGAATAGAACCTTTCGATATGTGATGCAGCAGAAGAATGTTGAAGACTAGATGGATCGATCACCTAACTAATGAGGAGGTACTGAATAGAATTGGGGAGACAAAAAATTTATGGCACAACTTGACCAAAAGAAGAGATCGATTGATAGGACACATTTTGAGATCATCAAGTTAGTACTGGTGGGAAGTGGGAGGGGGGGGGGGGGTAAAAATCGTATACGGAGACCAAGAGATGAATACAGTAAGCAGATTCAGAAGCAGTAGTTATTCGGAAATGAAGAGTCTCGCACAGGAGAGAGTAGCATGGAGAGCTGCATTAAACCAGTCTTCGGACGAAAGACCACCACCACAACAACAACAAAGTTTCTAAATCTTACTCACAGTCAGACTACTCAGTTTTTCTGTTTGAGTAACGAATGTGGTAGAGCTAAATAACACCATCTGTCGGTAAGTGTGAATTATCGAACTTTTACTGAGCGAGGTGGTGCAGTGGTCAGCACATTGAACTCTCATTCGGTAGGACAACAGTTCAAATGCGCGTCCAGCCAATTTAGGATTTCCGTAATTTCTCTAAATCTCTTCAGGTAACTACCAGCATGGTTCCATTGAATAAGCACGACTAACTTCTTTCCCCATCCTTCACAAATCCCATGGGACCTATGACATCGCTGTTTGGTCCCCTCCCCTAAACCAACCAAGCAACCAACCGAGCTCTTAAACTTACCTGTGTGTACGTTGTGAATGATGGGAGCAGGTGTTTTGGAGAACACCGGCCGCAGAGTGCAGCGTCACTGTGAATCAGCTGCTGCGTGGAGTTTGGACCGGTCCAGAGGTCGAGCCGCGGGCAGCCTTGAAAGCGGCCAGTCTCCACCGCGCGCTGCACTCAGTCGGCGTGTAGAACGTTGGCGGGATCTCGCTCCGACGGCCCTGGGGGATGCTGGACATAACGGCACTGCTTCTGGCGGCTGTTGTGGTCGCAGTGTCTGCGAGCATCATCTCCAGGAAATGGCGCTGGAGGCAGGTCGAAAAGCTTCCTGGCCTCGTAGCCCTGCCTTTTATAGGGACTACGTACATCGCATTCCTTACGAAGCGAGAGGGTAAGTCGAAGTTTTCAGTTAGTCTCAGTTTTAAAACATCTTTCCCACTGAGTCGTTGGAAAAATGAGTGCAGAGCGGATCTCGAACTATTCGATCGTTTCGTTTCCCACTCGATTTTCGAATTAAAAAATAATCATCTACCGCACGTTATCTTCTATTTATGGCGATTTCATTCAGCGAGTACACAAATGATGGTTCATACATTCCTTTTGCTGATTGACAACTGTCTAACATAGGTGCTTGCTTATAGTAATGTAAAGCAATGTATGAAGTTATTTAAGGAATACTGCACTGAAGAAGTAATGAACTACATTCTGTTTCTACTAATAAATTTACATTCATAAGTGTGTTCTTTATGTAAAGCTAAAATTCCGTGTATCAGATGCTCAACCAGTATATAATCTATATAACTCCAGGTGTGTATTTATCTCAGGTATCACATAGAATACACCTCAAATATCAGCAAGTAGACAAACAAGCAACTACTGAATATCATGTAGTGTCCTGACATGCAACACTCCAAAAACATATCAGTACACTAAACACACACTATTGTAAATGAGAACAGCTCGAGGTCCTACCGAGACCTTCCCGCCTGAAATAGGTAGAAACAGGCTATTGTCAACCAACGAGCTACTTAGACTATATTAAACATCCAAATACAATCTACCACTTTCCTCTAAATGTTACAACTTATTTCCACCATACTTATGGTATTTATTTCTTTTTGAGATTTCCATTATATAAATCATATTCTCCTAAACTAGGCAGAAGTAGATTATACAGAACAGCTTTAACGATTGGAGAACATTAAATTCTCTGCACCCTAGAGAATTTATTATACAATACGGTTTTTATATGATTTAAAACAGCATTAACAGCTGCATACCAATAAGATTGTAACAAAAAGAAGTCTTCCCTGTTACATTTAGAAGTATCTGACCCACTTTACATTTCAAGGCGGTGGGCTATTCTGTATGATTAATTAAATAAATAATAAAATATAATATTTTATTCTTAAAATTGAAATACTGATTTTTGCACCCACATTAATCTCAATTTTTTTTTTAGAAAAACGTATTTGTCCGTAACTTTTTTAATAAATTGTCTCGAATACCTTAATGAATGCAATTCTTTTCATCTTTTATTAAAAAATAAATGGTGCTGTAATTTTTTTACAGTTATTTGCGAGGGGCATTCAATATTAATGACCTCTTTTTTCCTGAAAGCATGTTGGTTTTATTCAGGAGTGCAGTGCAACACATTATTCCCGATCTTTCTGGCTACAAAATCCTGCTTTTCAACTTCATCTATGTTTAATGCGAGGGCTTTGCGCCACCTTGCTAAGAGGGCCTGTATGCCCGCATGGTACCACTGTAATGTCCGAACCAAACTTCTCATCACCCACGTACTGCTTCCCGCTGAGTGCGTCCCTGGTTGGGCCAAACAGGTGGAAGTTCTTAAACGGTCTTGTGCTAGGCGTCGAGGAACCCAGTGGGCAGGCAGCTTCGTGTACCGCAGCTGGTGGACGACTGTGTCACTACTACCAACAGAGACCTTCACTTGAGCAGTGAAGTGTTCTGTTGTGAGCCGTTGATCATTTGGAATTAGGGCGTCCGCACTTCCCAATTTGGCAGGAGTCACTGCGTGCTGCAGCCGGTTGGCACACGGGAAATCGGAAGGTTTAGCGCAATCTTGTTGCGAAGATGATGTGGTGTCACCGCCAGACACCACACTTGCTAGGTGGTAGCTTAAATCGGCCGCGGTCCATTTAGTACTGTGTGATCGCAGACCTAGCGCCACCACAAGGCAGGTCTCGAGATACGGACGAGCACTCGCCCCAGTTGTACGGACGACATTGCTAGCGACAATACGGACGAAGCCTTCCTCTCATTTGCCGAGAGACAGTTGGAGTGGCCTTCTGCTAAGTCCATGGCTGCGACCTAGCAAGGCGCCAATTGTAACAGTGCATGTATCTTACGAGTCGCATTTGTATAGTCAAGAGAGATGTATCACAAGGAGTCATTAAAGTTAAGTATAAAGCAGCTACGTACTTTTCTTGCTACCATTCAATAGTTATCCTGTTCCAGAATTCACGCCCGTCTGCGTTAGATAGCGTGCCTATCGGCCCCCTCAAAATAACACTGTGTCGGCACTTCTGTCGACACATCAGATGACAGACGTCTTTCCAACAATTCACCGTGCTTTTGTTCATTGCCAGGCCTCCGTAGACATTCTCCATGAGCCTACAAATATCTGTGATGCTCTGGGTTTCCAACAAAAGAAACTCAATGACAGCTCTCCGCTTATTTGGGTTTCCAACAAAAGAAACTCAATGACAGCTCTCCGCTTAGAACCCACCTCCACTACAAACGCCAGCAATTTTGAAGGCTACGTATAGCGCCGCCACACATCGGAACGTCATGAAACTATAGGACCTGGAGCAGGAATATTCCACGATGTTCCACAGCACTTTGTCAACAGAAAATGGCAGAGGAAAAAAAAGTATTTCATTACTTATTGAACGCCCCTCGTAATAAACCACAAATACTGTGTAGTTGACTTTTAATTCGAATATTTTTTCTCAAACGCAGTACTTGTAGGTTTTCTATCAGAACGGGTTCATCCTGGGGATCAATATATCCTAAATACGTCTTTTATAGGAAGGAAGGTGAACAGCGTTTCCAGTACTGTGATGGTTGATGTGGGGTGATTATGGTGGCCATTACCTGGTCGAGGACGAGATAGGGTATCTCTAGTGTCAGGCTAGTGGGTCAGGCGTATATTCAAATCGTGCTCCCCCCGCGTCTAGTGGTTTCGGCACTGCGACAGTTTGCTTGGTACCATGGGATACTTACATCAGTGTGCCCGCCCGGTCGGCCGTGCGGTGTAACGCACGTCTTTCCGGGCGGGAAGGAGCGCCTGGTCCCCGGCACGAATCCGCCCGGCGGATTTCTGTCGAGGTCCGGTGAACCGGCCAGCCTCTGGATGGTTTTTAAGCGGTTTTCCATCTCCCTCGGCGAATGCGGGCTGGTTCCCCTTATTCCGCCTCAGTTGCACTATGTCGGCGATTGCTGCGCAAACACGTTCTCCACGTACGGGTACACCACCATTCCTCTACCAGGCAAACATAAGGCGTTACGCTCGTCTGGCGTGAGACGTTCCCTGGGGGGGTCCACCGGGGACCGAACCGCACAATAACCCTTGTTTCGGTGTTGGGCAGCGGAGGGGTGAAGTGGACTGTGGACTGCGGTAGACGTCGTGGGGTTGTGGACCACTGCGGCTGCGACGGGGAGGGAGCCTCTCCGTCGTTTCTAGGTCCCCGGTTAACATACAATACAATACATCAGTGTTGTGTCTAATTCATGTAGCGACTTCTATCAGATCCCCATAACCGAGAAACAAATTCTGTCTACCGGCGGCAAGGCAATTTTGTGACCGAAATGATATATAAGGATAACAGATTCCAGCGTGAATTGTCCAATACTTTAGTAACTGATGCGTCCAATTCAGAAACTACGACGAGGGAAGCTATGAGCTCTTAACGTTTCATTTTACGAGAGCCCATGACCTCACATCACATTCTTGGTATATAAACAAAGCCTTCGTTGTCAATGTTTTTAAATAATGAGAAGATAAAAACTTCATTGCGGAGCTAGCTCTAATCAGAGGTCGTAAAAGCGTTCAGTGGTGTGTTACCTCGCATTATCACAAGTATTTCGAGGGAAATCATAACAAAAAGTAGAAATGTTCGGAGCCCATTTATGTATGTGGATGTAATCAATTATATATGGACACACCTAAATTTTCGACCTTCGTATTTTACGATATTTTGCAGCCAGTTGATAGTTACTTTGAAGCTGTTCTTTTTATCGGCGGAACAGGCTGACTTATCATCATCTCCCGTAGGCGATAACGGCCTGTTCATATCAGTGTTTACGTACGTTATCCGGTTTTTATCAACATCAGAGACCACTCACAACGACAAATCGGTTTTAGTGGCGAATCTTTCATGGTTTCTTTCAAATTCACCAATAATTACACTTCCACAAAAAAATTTACTAACTGTAAATGCTGATCACATTTTAAGAAAACAAAGCAGTGAGACCATAACGTGTGGTACAGACAAGCTAACCTGAGGCGTTCATTCCTCACCCGTCACCACGAGCGGATTCCGTGTGACGTTTCGGACATTTGGAATGTTGTACACTTTTCTTATTATTACTGTCCTATTTATAAATTTTCGCCTCATGACAAAGAAAATATGTGCTAAATTCTATGAGAAAGACAATTAAATACAAAATGCTAACTTACATATTCCCGATGTACTGTCGGCTGGAAACGCGACCAATGCAATCAAAGAAAATTTCATTTGCTTTAGTCAGTTATTGCCCTTGTATTTTGCTAATGACTTCTGGTTTCTGCACAAAGTACCATCATCAGGCCATCCTACGGTCAGAAAAATCATAGCTCATAGTTAAAATATTATTTAAGAAAGATTTACAAATTAATTTCCTCTATCATAACTAACGTAAGATACAAAATTCAACTAAAAATATACGCACCCCCTCATCCCCGGCTCGCCTACCTAAGTAGGTGTGCCATATACAAAACTGGAGGTCAATGCCATCATTTTCAGCATACGTAAACTTCTGCTAGAAGTGATAATAATGTCCCCTTTGTGGATGTGTTTTTTTCGATACCCAGGGGTCACAATGTAAAAAATTGTCTAAAAACCAAATTCGCATAAAAGATGGAATGTAAAGAAGACAAATAATAACATATAATAGATGAGATACTAAGAAACCATGTTAGAATCTAGCTTGTAGCCGACAGACAACTTATGAGCCGCTGAAAAACTATTACAATTGATCACTGGCGAGGGACGAAATCGGCAGCAGCGATTTCAAACGTTTTCTGTATTTAGCCTGAAGTGGTTGTAAACCACAGAAACCTACATTCGGATAGGCAGACTAGAATTTTCTTCATGCTCCAATATCTTAAACCATTGTGAAATACCGCTTAGTTGAATAAAAAAAAAAAAAAAAAAAAAAAAAACGAAATTGGGCTACATGCAAGACTTGTTTTTATTCTTTACATTGTTGTTAATTTCGTTATTGGGTGTTACTAACGTAGAAGTAGTTCGCCATTTTGATGATGAACTACAAAATGCAGTTTCTGTCATTGATCGTCTTACACCCCCGACGCTGATTTCATGTCTGTAAACATTCCTACGGTATAAGAGTTTACTGTACCTCCTAACGCCCTTGCCTTTTAACAGAAGTATCTATAGTGTCGTCAGTTTAAAATTCTTGAATTTATTTGGTGTCAATGAATTTGTGTACGGTAACTGTTTTCTGTTCCTGGTTGTTGGTGTCTCACGTTTACTTATGTCTTCTCTTTTAAAGCCCTTCCAACAGAAGTATGCGCTTGAAAGAACAACGGTAAAGTGCAGACTTTTCGTTGTGTTTATTCTTTTTTGATGAGTTCCTTCTTCAGAGAGGAAAATAAAATTGAATGATGAACGTATTTAATGTTCAATTTTCCATTTGTTTGGAGTACTCAAACTAGGCCTTATGTGCCTTTGACAAGCTTAACAGTGGACTATTATATTTTTAATTCTTTTGATCGACCTATTCACCTGTCCTCAAATACAAACACATACCCGCAGATATATCCAATCGGATATAAAAAAATGAGAAAGAAGCGGCAACGAAGCATAATGTTGTTATTTAACTGTATAGAGACGTTATCAGTTGGAAGACTTATTATGTCTTTCGTGTTCTTTGTTGCAGATCGGATGCGCAAATTTGACGAGGTGATCAAGAAGTTCGGTCCAATCTTCCGGTCCTGGATTGGACCGTACCCATCGATAATGATCCAAAAACCAGAATACCTAGAGGTAAGTACGATTTATTTCTTCCGTTGCACCGAGAGAACACATTATCAGTCGCTGCAGTCAATCTGCACAGTACTCACAAGGAAATATTGTACGTAAATATTTTAAGTTTAATAAAAAAGTATCCTGTAAGTATGTTTGAGATTTTACTACACATATTTCAGAAATGGATTAAAGAGAAACACTGATTGATACATAACTGAGTTAGAAATTGTAGTACAGCAGTGTCACTATCATATCTCATGCTGTGCAAGAGTTATAAACCGGATACCTAAATGAAATTTTAACCACTGTTTACTCAGATTACTACATCAACTAATGACGTCCAAAATGGCATCATCTATGCCTAACTTAGGACCTCCACTCCGACAGGCCAACTAATAACATGGTGTCGAAAAATTTCTACGCTCAATATTGGACTGGCATTTAGGCCATGTCTCCTTTAGTTACCATTCAGTATGAAGACGAGTCCATCATAATAACGCGAAGAATCTCGCTACTGCCTGTACGGGAATTAAGACCTAAAACAAACATGCACCAGCCTTCATTGGTGATCGAATGTGTTAAGACATAGTATATCTAATTGGGAAGTGCAGGGTTCAGATCTCGACCCGCAGGAAGACGAGTATTAGAATAATCTCCTAACCATGTCATAGTACATTCTTTTCACCAGTCTTCTCCCAAATAAACCTGTACTCTCAATAGGTATGAGACACCAAATTATTTTCATTCCCGTGAGTTGTTTATGGTCACTGCTCACTTCCTTACAACAGAAGAACACTAAATGAAGTATTCGTAAGACGACAAAACGAAATTTCACCATTTCACTATTCTATGCCCCCCGCCCCCTCCATATAGTAGGTGAGGAAAGATGCAGAATTTATCAGCTCGAAGGGCAACGTGTAGGTGAAGTGTTAGGCCATGACCACCAAGTTCACACGAACTTCACACCTGTCACTTTTATCTGCCACTGACAGAGCTCTGCAACTTTCTATGCACGTACATAGTGATTTGATGTTTGTAGGCACCACTGAGTCATCAATTTTATTTAAAAAGAATTATCAGTATCTTTTTGTCGGAAGAAATATTAATTTTGTCACTTCAGTGCATCACGGACTTTCACTCAAATCGCGTTTATTACCTAATGCAAAACGTTATTGACTGAGTTAGAATTCCAAAATAATTCTAATTACACTGAGGTGACGAAAGTCATGGGATGCCTACTAAGACCATATCGGCCCTCCTTTTGCACGGCGTAGTGCAGGGACTCGACATGGCACGGACTTAACTGGACATTGGAAGTCCTCTGCAGAAGTATTCAGCCATGCCGTCGCTATAGCCCTCCATGATTGCGAAAGTGTTGCCGGTGAAGGATTTTGTGTACTAACTGAATTTCGACTAGCTCCAACTACTATTCCACGTTCAAACTCTTAATTTCCCTTCGTGAGGTCATAACCACGTCGGAAACCTTTCCTCGTGAATCACCTGAGTACGAATGACAGATCCGCCAGTGGCCAGTGCACTTTCCTTTTATACCTTGAATTCGAATATAGGATGACGGTTTAATGGACCTGTAGTATTTCTCTTCTGTGCGCTCTTATCCTCGTAACGTGCCAGTCCCTACTTCCAAAGCATCTACCGCCATCTATATATGTGTGGATCGCTATCCTATGACTTTGTCACTTCTGTGTATAACTTACTAGTCACCGATTTGAATTTGTACTAAGAAAAGAAAGAAAGGCTGAAAGGTGAAAAGAAAACATAGAGGGTCTTTATAAAGGAAACACACTTGAAAACAATATTATGCAAAGAGAAGTAGAAGTAGATGAGAGAGACTGGAGATCTAGTACTGTGAGGATAATTTGACAGAGCAAGAGAGAGTCGCAAGAAGTCCGTTGGAATAGAGGACATTCTCCTTAGAAGTATTGAAAGCCTCTGGAAAGATATCCATGACAAAACTAACCCATCGTGTATGCAAGATATACCACAAAGGCGAAATACTCTCAGACTTGAAGAAGAATTTCTATTTAAAAGAAAGCAAGTGCTGACAGGTGCGAATATTACCAAAATGTCGTTTTAATAAGTCATGCTTGTAAAATACTGACACGAGTTACTTATAGGAGAATGAGAAAAGTGGTAGAAGCTAACCTCGTGGGAGATTAGCTTGGGATCTGGAGAAATGTAGGAGCCGTACGACGTATCTTAGAAGTTAAGCTGGGGAATGGCAAACCTATCTTTACAGAATTAGTAGATTTAGTAAATGCTTTTGACATTGTTGACTGACGTATACTCTTTGAAATTTTGTGGGCTACAACCCTGTCTCACTCCCTTCCCAACCACTGCTTCCCTTTGATGCCCCTCGACTCTTACAACTGCCATCTGGTTTCTGTACAAATTGTAAATAGCCTTTCGATCCCTGTATTCGATACCTGCCACCTTCAGAATTTGAAAGAGAGTATTCCAGTCAACATTGTCAAAAGCTTTCTCTAAGCCTACAAATGCTAAAAACGTAGGTTTGCGTTTCCTTAATCTATTTTCTAACATAAGTCTTAGGGTCAGTATTGCCTCACGTGTTCCAACATTTCTACGGAATTCAAACTGATCTTCCCCGAGATTGGCTTCTACCAGTTTTTCCATTCGTCTGTAAAGAATTCACGTTAGTATTTCGCAGCCCTGGCTTATTAAACTGATAGTTTGGTAATTTTTACATCTGTCGACACCTTCTTCCTTTGGGATTGGAATTATATTCTTCTTGAAGTCTGACGGTATTTCGCATGTCTCATATATCTTGCTCACCAGATGGTAGGGTTTTGTCAGGGCTGGCTCTCCCAAGGCTATCAGTAATTCTAATGCAATGTTGTCTACTCGCGGGACCTTGTTCCGATTTGGGTCTTTCAGTGCTCTGTCAAACTCTTCATGCAGAATCATATCTCCCACTTCATTTTGTAGGTAGCAATGATAAAACAGAGAGGGCCAAAGGTTATTTACAATTAGTACAGAAACAGGCTGCAGTTAAAAGAGTCGAAGTAAATGAAAGAAAAGTGTAGTTGACAAGGGAGTACTAGAGGGATGTATCGAGAAGCTGTAGGGAAAGGTAATTAGAATTCAGGGAGACGAATAAGAATTTTGCGGTTTGCTGACGACACTTTATTGTTTCAGAGGCTGCAAATGTCTTGCAAGAGCAGTTGAACGGAATGGATAGTGTCTTGAAAAGAAGTTCTTAGATGATTAGATGAGTATCAGCAAAAGAAAATAAAATAATAGATTATAGACGACATAAATAAGGTGAAGTTAAATTAGGAAATGAGACAATGAAATTAGTCAACGGCTTCTGCAATTTGGCCAGAAAAACACTGACGATGCCGAAACAGAGACGTTGTCAAGCGAGTTACGGAGGTTGTGCGCAGCACATATAGCTGATAGGTTGTCCTGCAACTTCAATAGATCTAAAGATGTTCTAAGCACTGACTCAAACAAGTGATCATCATAAACAAAAATGAGATAATACACTGCAGTTAAAAACACTGTAAGTTTTTAAATGTAGGTTAGCAGAAGAATGTTAAAAATTGGGTGAGCAGATTGGGTAACTATTGAGGAGAAACTAAAAAGAATTAGGAGAAAAAGAAATTTATATGTGTGTACGATATATATAGGGTGTCCCAGGAGAAATGGTCAGCAATCAGAGATATGACAGCAACGATCATTAGATGCAAAAAACCTCATATATATGGGATGTCCCAAGAGAATACCGACAAGTTCCTTACGCGGTAAAAAGGTCGAGTAAACCTTAACTATAAAATGGACATCTTAAGAGGTATGAGAACTTGTTCAGCTTCGATATTATAAACAGACCTCTTATTTTGGTGAAATGAACCTGACCTTAAAAGTTTTTCGGCATTCTTTACACATCTGTTCTCTCTGATCACTATCGGCGTGAAGGCTACTACGTGCTTGAGTATGCAGTTGCACAGGTTAGGGAGGAATGATGCCAATAGAATACACAGCGGGTTTCTCATTCAGAAGTCACATTGGAATGTTGCTTGTTCCCGTCAATATCGCGTTACGCCTCTTAGGTAACTTCGACCAGAATTCCACACAGACAGAATCGAGTCCTTCCGCAACTGCAGTCAATCGTTCTGCGATATTGCCGCATGCAGTACTGTGGACTCCTCGACTGTGTGTTTGTGTACGTGTGTGTGTGTGTGTGTGTGTGTGTGTAAAACCGTTGCGTTTTGGAGCTCCTCATTCAATGCCATGCAAGGTTCTCAATGGCCCTACGCGGTTAGCGCCAGAGAAGACAGACAAATATTGTTCACCCAGCCGTGCATCTTCGTACAGTCGTGTCACGTACCTTTAGTCAGCTAACAACACTGAGCAGCGCGGTCTGTCAGCACTGGTGCTGCAGCGCTCTACATTTGACCGGCCACGACTCTCATGCTGGAGGGAGCACCTAATCGCTCGTGTTTGGCCTCACATGACTTGACTCGGGCACTCCGCATACGTGAATAAGCAAAACATGACCAGTCTTTGCTGACATGCCGCCTCATCTAGCCTTACTGCACTGCACCAACCCAACACCTCTCTCTTCCTTTATTTCTTTGTCTTTCTGTCTTGTAACGTACCTACAACGAATAAAGCCTATGTTCGTCTGTGAGAATGGACTCGATAAGCAACCTCAGCTATCAGTAATCGGAATCTATCCTGCATAACACTGTGTGCGTGTTGTATGAATCTCAGTTTCACTGTCATTTAAGTCCTAAACATATCGTTAAATAAAAAACTTAAAACTAACATTTGCATAAGCTAGCTGACTGCGTATTTAAATAAGAATTTAAAGTGTACATAATCTGGCTTGCGCAACGAAATTTACTGGAGTAGAATACGTGACATGTTGTGGTGTGTCAGTGTCTCTGATTTGACTCCAAGTTTTGCACTCACCTCTTTCGATGACTGCCTTTTTCCAAGTGGTTTACAGCAATTCGCAGCAGCAGCGGCTAAATCTTATTGTTACCAAGAATGAATTTAATAAAAAGGAGTTTGCTTGGGTCCTGTTACCCAATAAATAACTTGTAAAAAGGGATTTCATAAATTAAGTCTATTTAAAAACTTCAGAAATCGTCATGACCAATAATAGTTTGACAAGTCATAATGCTGGCGAAATGCCTGGTAATGATCTTATAAATATCAACAATGGCCTAGTGCCAGATTAACAAATTATTTCAATTTCAAAATTAGATTAACATTTAATAACCACATCATATTTGTCAATTAGTTGTGGAGAATAACTGCCGGCCGGGGTGGCCGAGCGGTTCTAGGCGCTACTGCCTGGAACCGCGTGGCCGCTACGGTCGCAGGTTCGAATCCTGCCTCGGGCATTGATGTGTGTGATGTCGTTAGGTTAGTTAGGTTTAAGTAGTTCTAAGTTCTAGGGGACTGATGACCTCAGAAGTTAAGTCCCATAATGCTCAGAGCCATCTGAGCCTTTTTGGAGAATAAGTATTATTATTTGGAGGATAAGGAGTCTTCTTTAACTGACAAGCAAAACATGGGATTATTGCAAACTGGGACTAACAATCACGAGCCTAGCCCTGCAATTGCGCTTTACGCTATGCTTGCGAATTTAACCTTGAATTCCATCTTCCAGCGTAGTTAAGCCATCTAAATCTTTCCTGGTCATATAAATGAAATCAGGCCTTGAGTGTGGTAAGAACTGCCATCACCGACACGAGGGCAGCGTGACACGTCTTTTGTCTCCGAGTTCTCGACCAACACCACTGAAATATTACTCTCGCAGACAGACCTCGTCTCACAACCACGCTTAGACTCGCGTTCCCATGTTTCATCCTCATATTGTTACTATCGATATCTGAGTGCTTATTTATTTCCATAGAGAATACAGAATCTTACACAATGCAAAGAACAGCCTTAAGTTGGCTATATTGTTTTCGATACTCAGTGTAATATTTAATCAATGTAATGGAGAGTTCTGACACGCTCTTTACATTCTATCTCTCTCTCTCTCATTTTAACACAAAAGTAATGTTGCCAACAACGCTTATGTGACACACTCAACTTTATACAGTACGTGAAACATAATTTGATAATGATACAAGCACAAATAGGGACTCATTCCAAACAGGAGATTCATTCTCCAAGTGAATAATAGGAAACAATAAACAAAATAAATACTATCCCTGAAAAATAGGGAACCATCATTTGTGTAAAGAAAACATGAAAACAACATTTTAAGTCCACAGCTGTAAATCCTCACACGTTTCGCTTAAAAAATTTATAGTTACTGTTGATGAGTCTCGATTTAAAGGGCTGCAACGATTTGTTAATAACATACCAGATTTTCTAAAATATAAAGCACCGTTCAGTAGGTACGCTTGCTGCCGGAATACATAAAATACGTCGTGTTACTGCCGCCATTAGTGTTAGATGCGTTCGTGTCTACAAAGCCACTTTAAAATGTTATCATCACCACCAACGTCCACTAAAATCTGGAAGGTAGCTCCAGCTGCAGCAGATATTACGTTGTTCTTCCAGCCCTTGTAACGATCTCTCATTCTTATTGGCGATGATACTGTACTTGAAGGCTCCCTGTAAATAAACAAAAGAGAAAGATGTCATAGAGAACTAGATGATGGTGTGCTCGAAAAAATATAGTTTACATTGGCAAAATGTTAAGCGAATTAGAATGTTTTCTTTTGGCTATAACACGCTATGTACCAATTATACAAAAACGGTTACATTAAAGATTGAATGTAGTACCTGCAAAACTAGCACACTCTTATCGCAAACTGCTAAAAATTTCCTGTTTTTCATTTACATCAAGCATATTGACATCACGGAATGATGGCCAAAGAAGCGTAGTAGTTTTATGTATGGAAGTAATTACAATCTTCTCACGCAGAAAAGTCACAGCTCGGGTTTTAATCCCTTGTATCTCCTGTTAACTAATACATATCTCCCCCTGTATAACAGTTAGTCAAGTTAATTACAAATAAATTCTTCCCTCGTTTCATCCTGAAACAGTACTTGTAACTGCAGTAATTTAACTTACTCTGACAGACACTGCAAATTTGTTGTCATACCAAAGAAAAATTAATTATTGTAGGCTTTCTCGCCTTCTAACTCACCTGTGACCTCTGTAAATGGTTTCAGGAAATTAAAAAAAATTCCTGGAAGCTGATTATCATGTCCCTGGAATCTAAGCAGAATTCGTTAGCGTCTCTAAAGCAGCCACTTTAGGATAGCGTACAAGCCGTTCCAGCATGTACTGGCCTATGGTTTCAATTATGATTCCAAAGATAAGCGGGGTTGCTTTCTTCCTGTACTGTACAATGAATATTACAGTATTTATTGTTGCTGCGATGTTCGGGGCATCATTTAACTTGAATCTATCTTCATCGAAAATGTGGTTAAGTGCTGTGGAATAAAATGAGCAGCACAAAGTAGCCTGTCGAGCTTTTCCAAAGCTTGTATTGTATTGGCACCCTAGTGACACAAAAAGCAAAATTATGCAACACGTCCATCAAAGTGCTCCACTCATTTCATTGTTAACAATTTATACCATCTTTTAAGTGTCCAGGATTTTAGCTGTAAATAAAACATTATTCACAAGAGATCAATGAATGTTAGTGAAATGTGTTGTAAGCGCCAAATAATACATCTGAGTATGTGAATCAGCATATTTTATTAATATCTGCCATAATAACAGAAAAAAGTATGCTGTTTCAAATTTCATTAGCCCACACTTAGACATGGCTGCTTATAGTAGAGGGACGTAGCGTTACATCTGAAACGCTGACTCCTCCATAATGTGCATGTAGACCTTCTTGGCCTAGTTCTTCACCAGAAACAGCATTAAAAATGTTCATATCTTTTGCACACATTGCAATACATTTTCCTGTTAGCTATTGGTTTTTTTTTTCGCGCTGCATCATTACAGACACACACACACACACACACACACACACACACACAATGAATAAGAAGCTGTGCTGATAGTAATTTGGCACGAATAAAGAAGACACGTTTATCGTCTTTGGAGTCAGACATTACGTAAGTTGTGTCCAGCATTGTATGGTAGTAAAAAAAAAAAAAAAAAAGCTGTGGGAAAATCAAACAGAAGAGACTCGAAGCATTTGAGATGTGGTGTCGAAAATTATGTGAACTAATAAGGCAAGGAATCACCACAGATTCGGCGAGGCAAGGAATATATGGAAAACACTGACAAGAAGAAGGGACAGGATGATAGGACATCTTTTAAGACACCAGGGATTAAATTCCATGGTACTAGATGAAGCTGTGGAGGGTAAAAGGCGTGCAGGAAGACAGATACTAGGATACATCCAGCAAATGACTGAGGACATAGGGCGCAATTGCTACTCTGAGATTGAGAGATTGACAGCGAAGAAGAATTCGTGGTGGGCCGCATCAAACCAGTCAGGAGACTGATGACTCAAAAATAAAAAATAAAAACCTAAATCAACTAAAAATTTAGTCATGTATTCTTCGTAATTTAGAGTAAGTAGCATTTCCCTATTTCCTAACCTTCCTTTTGTTGCAATTATAACGGTCAACGGTGTGGTAATGAAGCTGTGACCAGAATAATAACGATCAGCTAAGTGGAGCGGTGAACGAATCTATGAAGGCCTTTGTATGCCTCGCAGCACCCATCCTTTATGAGTCTTTTCTGTTTCAGAGGAACTTAAATTTCAGTGCTAATTGTTACTCAGAGCAACTATCAACAACTGCCACTAAAGAAAGACCGTATGGTATTAACAATGTAGTTGATATCCAATTTGCAAACACTAACATGAGTTGGTAATAACTGGAACTGCTGTTTGCACTAACCAGTAGCTTCCTAAAGTCTGCAAACACGCCGTGGAGCCACTCGCGCTGTTGCTATAATGGCACCGCTACAGATGTCTGATTTGTATAGACCGAGGTGCGTGCTTAACGGGAATGAGGAGTCGGTTCAGCTAGCGAAGACATACCGGTCACGATCGTCACAGAGTATTCTGATACAGCAGCTGCATACCCAGCAATCATATACAACCGCTCGTTCGTCGAAAGATCCGTACCTCAAAACTGGAAAGCTGCACCGGTCACACAAATACCTGAACAAGGAAATATGAGTAATCCGCTGATTTACAGACTCATATCACTAACGTCGATTTGTAGTAGGATTTTGGAAGATATGCTGTGTTCAAACATTATGAATTACCTCGAAGAAAACAGTTTATTGACAAGAAGCCAACATGGATTCAGAAAATATCGTTCTTGTGAAACTCAATTAGTTATTTATTCTCAGGAAGTAATGAGTGCTGTCTACAGGGCTTTTCAAATTAATTCAATATTTTTAGATTTCCAGAAGGCTTTTGACACCGTTCCTCACAAGCGACTTCTAATCTCATTGCGTGCCTAGAGAGTATCGTCTAGGTTGTGCGACAGGAATTGTGATTTTCCAGCAGAAAGATCACAGTTCATAGCAACGACGGAAAATCACCGAATAAAACACAAGTATTATCTGGTGTTCCCCAAGGAAGTGTTAAAGATCCTCCGCTGTTCCTGATCTACATAAACGGTTTAGGAAGCCTTCTGAGCAGCCCTCTTAGATTGCGTGCGGATGATGCCGACCTTTACCGTCTTGTATAGTTATCAAATAATCCCAACCAATTGCAAAATGAGTTTGACAAGATATCTGTATGGTGCGAAAAGTGTCAGTTGACTAAATAATAAAATGTTTGAAGCCATCCACATGAGTACTAAAAAGAATTCGCTAAATTTCGGTTATACGGTTATACAATAAGTCACACAAATCTAAAAACTGTGTGTTCTGTTAGTACTTAGAGATTACAGCTACAAATAACTTAAACCACTTTCACATAGATGATGTTTTGGGAAAAGCTAACAAAAGACTGTTTTTTATGTTCAGAACACTTAGAAAATGCAACAGATCTACGAAGGAGACTGCCTACACTATGTTTATCTGCCCACTCTTGTAGTTCTGTTGCGCGGTGTGGGATCCACATCAGATAGGATTGACGAAGGCCACAGAAAATGTTCAAATAAGGGCAGCTCGTTTTGTATCATCACGAAACTTGAGAGAGAGTGCCGACGGATATTATACGAGAATTGGGGTGCCAGTCATTAAAACAAAGGCTGTTTTCCTTGCGGCAGGATCTTCTCCTGAAATTTCAATCACCAGCTTTCTCCTGCGAATGCGAAAATATTTTGTGGCGCCCACCTATATAGCGATAAATGATCATCATAACAAAATAAATCAGAGCTCGCTCGTAAAAATTTAAGTGTCTGTTTTTCCCGCGCGCTGTTCGAGATTGGAACGATAGAGAAACAGCTTGAAGGTGGTTCGATGAAGAGCGTCATGTAGATGTAGTGGTACGAGTGGAACCCAACAGAGATTAATTCCTGCTGTGATCAGAGATGTGGACAGAAGCCAGTGGAGCAAGGAGTGACAGGCCGAATGTCTGAGCAAGGCTACTTATCCATATTTACATAGCACAGTGCGACGACGTTTGGAGCAACGAGGGTCATGAGTAAGGGGACCATTGTTGCCGTTTCCCATGAGGCTGCAGCAGAGGCAAACCGACAGGCGAGCGGCCGAGGACTGTTCTGGACGCGTCAGTGGCTCCACGTCGAGCAGATGAGTACCCTCGGATCTGCGTACGCCATCACAGTGTATGTATCTACATCTACATGGCTTGTCTGCAGTTCACAACCAAGTGCCTGGAACAGCGTTCATCGAACTACCTCCAAGCTATTTCTCTACCGTTCCACTCTCGAAAAGCGCATGGGAAAAACAAACACTTAAAAGTGTGTGCTCGGATTTATCATATTTTATTCAAAATGGTTCAAATGGCTCTGAGCACTATGGGACTCAACTGCTATGGTCATAAGTCCCCTAGAACTTAGAACTACTTAAACCTAACTAACCTAAGGACATCACACACATCCATGCCCGAGGCAGGATTCGAACCTGCGACCGTAGCGGTCGTGCGGTTCCAGACTGTAGCGCCTTTAACCGCTCGGCCACTCCGGCCGGCTATCATATTTTATTACAATTTTCATTTTTCTCTACGTAGGTGGGAACCAACAAAATGTTCTCGCACTCGGAGGAGAATGTCAGTGATTGAAATTTTATGAAATGGTCACGCCGCAACGAAACCCGTCTTTGGTTCAACGATTGCCACACCAACTCGCGTATCATATCCGTGAAGCTGTGCCCCCTATTTCTCGATAATACAAAACGAGCTGTCCTTCTCTGGAATTGATCGATGTCAATCATACCTGATGCGGCGCCGGCCGCTGTGGCCGAGAAGTTTTAGGCGCTTCAGTCCGGAACCGCGCTGCTGTTGCGTTCGCTGGTTCGAATCCTGCCTCGGGCATGGATGTGTGTGACGTCCTTAGATAGTTAGGTTTTAAGTCGTTCTACGTCTAGGAACTGATGATCTCAGATGTTAAGTCCCATAGTGCTTAGAGCCATTTGAACCTGATGCGGATCCCTCACCGTCCACCTGCACTCCAGAAGAGGACAGAGAACCGTAGTGTAGGGAGTCTCTTTACTAGTCTTGCTGCACCTTTTAGGTGTTCTGCCAATAAGTCTCAGCCATTGTTTACCTTCCCTTACAATATTATCTATGTCATCGTTCCATTTAAAGTTATTCACAATTGTAATTCAAGCGTATTTAGTTGCATTCGCAGATTTTAAATTTGTGTGGTTTATCGTGTAACCGAAATTTGGCGGATTCCTCTTAGTACTCCTGTGTATGACTTCATATTTGTCACCATTTAAAGCCAAATGCCAGTTTCCGCGGCATACAGATATCTTGTGTAAATTATTTTGCAATTGAGTTTCATGATTTGCTGACTTTACGTGACGGTAAATGATAGCATTGCCTGCAGTCTAAGAGGGCTGTTCAGATTGTGTCGTAACGCTTTTATATGATTACGAGCTGCAGAGGGACTATAACACTTCCTTGGGGAACACTACATATCACTTCTGTTCGCCTCGATGACTTTGCGTCAGTTACTACGCGCTGTAATCTTTCTGACACCAATTTACGAATCCGGGTTCACAACTGAGACGATACTCAGTAGGCACGCAATCTGATTACAAGTCGCATTAAACGGCGTCAAAAGCATTCTTGAAATGTAGGCATATGGAATCAATTAGAGATCCCATGTTGATGTTCTCATTACTTCTTGTAAATAAGTTGTATTCCACGAAAGCGACGTTTTCTGAATCCGTTCTATTTCTCGATATATCATTTTCATCGAGGTAATTCATAGCGTGCGAACACAGTCTATGTTTCAAAATCAGTGTATCCGTTTATGGAGGCTCTGAGTAGAATGAAGCTGGCAGACTGCATAGCTCAATGATATAGTGTTCTTCTGAGTGTGCAACATCATGACCACTGGCTCAAATAACTTATTTTTTGGGCAGCATGTACTACATATCAGACGCAGTTCCGTACCGTTACCTCACAACAAATTAATTCAAAACTGCATTATTTCCCATGCAGTCTCAAACGACCTCAACACACTGGTTTGATCGACTTTTGCCCCGCCCATTACTTTCTACAGATTTCTCACCCATTGGAAATATTTGGTCATAGGTTACTGACAGAATGGTACACCACTACAGTTCATGAACTCTACGTTAGGGATGAAGCAAAATGGAACGTCGTGTGCTGCTATCTGTCACCCATTTTCATTAACTGTGCCTTAGAGATAAGGCAACAAAGAATTTCATGTGTCCCTGCCTGTCACCGAAGTTTATGAACTGTACCTTAGAGATGAAGCAGCAAGGAATGTCATTGGCCCTATCTGTATCCAAGTTCATGAACTCTGCCTTAGAGGAGAAGCAACAAGGAACGACGTGTGGCTTTCTCTGGCACCTAAGTTCATGAACTCTACCTTAGAGTTGAAGCAGCAAGGAACGTCATGTGTCCCTACTGTCACCGAAGTTTGACTCCATGATCAGCTGGGTTACGGCTGTAGCTGCTGCCACAGTTGACAACCCTGTGTACAGCAATTCGAATCCTGCTCATTAGCAAATCAACGTGCAGATTTGATCCTTTGTTCATCCCATTGTATTATGTAATCACAATAAGCAAAATCTATTTCACATCCTTTCTGGTGTTGCAATTTTAATGGTCAACAGTATAATAACAAGCTCATTCTCTGACTGGTTTTTACTGTGGTAGTTATCCTGGAGACAACTAGCTGACGATCTGTTTATTACACCTATACAGGTACATTAAATACTACCGTGTTCAAATCATCCTCTGTGTTGAGTCATCTTTACCTCTAAAGCGACTATCATTACTGCATAGCAGTATCAGTCCATAACAGCATTTGTCTCCATTCCTTTACTCAATCCAAATCTCTGTTGTCTTTCATTGCGGAAACTAATAAAAGTAAGATATGATTGACCCCGCATACATCACTATTTTACACTTTGTAAGACATTTTCTGCTGATCAGCATATAAGTGTAATTTGTGCAGCTAAAAGACAGTGAGATCTGATGACTCTTTCATGTTGTTTCAGAAAATAATGTCCAGCAGTGAGTTAATTGAGAAGTCCACCTTCTACTCATTCCTGTACCCTTGGCTGGGAGAAGGTCTCCTCACCAGCTCAGGTTGGTAACACTCGGTACTCAATATAGGTAGAGAAATAGTGACATAAACTATGATAAGTATCACTGACGATATGTGGCAACGAAAGCAATGTATTGAATTCAGATCTGAAAAATTTGCACGGTAGATGAACCAAGTTAAATGTATTCAAATCACCTGATAATGATAAATCCGTCGGCAGTAAGACAAAGCCTTTCCCAACGTATGAAACTGTCACATCCCATTTACATAGTTACAATGTAATACTCTTTGAAAATAGCATAGGGGGGATACGCTGACCTTTCTCAAGTTCAAAAGTAATTTAAAATTGCGGCTGTTTAACATAAGTGACTCACAGTTTGTCAAACGTGTGAGGTTGACTGTTAGAAATTGAAACTAATACTACTAGTACAATCGTTCACCCTAATTTAATGAAGCTATACCTCAATATAAATAAATTCATGCCCCAATAGTAAATGTAACGCCATCCGACTTCGATAATGAATTCAGATTTGAAAAAGTAGCTCACGCTTACATTAAACCGCGTAGTATAACTAGACGACAATGGATGAGAAAACCACCCGAAAGATCCTATCAAGAATTAATACGTGTAACAGTGACAAACTTGTAGTGGACCCCTGTGAAATGGAGAATTGAGCCCCTTTCTGTACACATGTAAATGCCTTACTGCTGGTAATTTGTTACGGTTATTTGAATGAGGACACGGTTCAAAAGAATCTGAATGAACTGTTACGTAGTAGTGAAACATCGGAACGATACTCTCTGCAAGTGGGTCTCACGGAGCGTGGAAAATGTACCGCATCAAATTTGGCACAGCAGTTCTACACTCACTGTCAATCAGTAAGTTTTGAAACTTACCTTCATAAGTGAGCATCTGCACACACAGAATGTGGTATTTACGAGAGTAAGTCAATTATTATCCGCAAAGTACTTATAAAAGTTTATTGTAATCAAATAGGGAACTATCACGAACATCATTTTTCGGCATAGTCTCCTTGCGTTTCAACGCACTTCGTCCATCGTTGTACAAGCTTCCTGATGCATTCATAAAAGGTTCTCGGTTGAGCTGCGAGCTAAGAATGCACCGCTTCTTTCACTGCTTCGTCCGAGGCAAATCAATGGCCACTTAATGCCTGTTTGAGTGGACCAAACAAGTGATTGTTGTGCCCCTTTCCCATAATGATCCAGTACTGGACCTTATGCATCAGTTTTCCTGCGGACGGTTTGGTCTTGAACGTTTTCTTTCACGGCGAATTTAGACTTTTCCTTTCCATATTCTGCCGTTTAGTCTCCGGTTCGTAATGATGGATCCATGTTTCGTCATCAGTAGTGATCCTGTCTAAGTTGTACCCTTCGTTACCATAGCGATACTAATGTTTTTTGCAGAAATATCCAAGCGATTTTGTTTATGCAACTGGGTGAGTTGTTTTGGGACCCATCTCGCACAAACTTTATGAAACCAAAGTCAGTTGTGGATGATTTCGTAGGCAGAACCCTGACTAATTTGCAGGCGATGTGCCACTTCGTTAATTAATCATTTGTCTAAGAGAATCTTTTCACGTGAACGGTCAATGGTATCTTCATTTGTGGAGGTAAACGGTGGTCCGGCTCCTTCATCGTGCGTAACACTTGTGCAACCTTTTCTAAATTTTTCATTCCATTCTTGGACACTCCGTTATGGAAAAACACTTTTCCCTTGCTACACCGATAGTATTTGATGAACTTAGATGCTTGATACGCCTTCCGACCACAAAAAACGGATCACTGAACGTTGCTCTTCTTTGGTGCTAATAGACAGCGGAGCAGCCATGATTAACAGCACGACAACGACAACGAAACTAACCTAGCAGCTTGAAAATTGCAAAGATGTAACAACAATTAAACAAAGCACGCGTCATCCACGTAAAACAACAGTACTACCAAAACAAACAAAAATATACCTAAACTGCGGATAATAATTGACTTAACCTCGTATATTGTGTTCGAACATTGTGAAGTACCTCGAATTATGCCTATTGACACACAGTCAACATGGATTTAAAAAACATCGTTCAAGTGGAACAGAACTAGCACCTTACTCGCTCGCGGTACTGAGTGCTATTGACAAAGGATTTCAAAATTATTCCCTATTTCTAGATTTCCGAAAGGCTTTTGGTACTGTACCACCCAAACGGCTTGTAGTTAAATTGCCTGCTTGTGGAATATCGTTATCTGACTAGATTGATGATTTCCTGTCAGAGTGGTCACAGTTCGCAGTTATCGAGTAGAAAAGAAGAAATTTCTGGCGTTTCCCAAGGTAGTGTTATAGGCCCTTTGCTGTTTGTGAGACAACCTGATCATCAGTCTTCGGTTGTTGCAGATGGCGCTGTTGTTTATCGACTACTGAAGTCATCAGAAGATCAAAACAAATAAAAAAAATATTTAGAAAATTTTCTGTATGGTGGGAAAATTGGCAATTGACCCTAAATAAGGAAAAGTGTGAGGTCCTCCAATGTTAAGGAATCCTTTAAACTTCGGTTACAAGATAAATCAGTCAAATCTAAAGGCGGTAAATTGAGCTAAATACCTAGGAATTACAATTACGAACAACTTAAATTGGAAAGAACACATAGAAAATGCTGTGGGGAAGGCTAACAAAAGACTGCGTTTCATTGACAGGATACTTAGAAAATGTAACAGATCTACTGGTACTAAAGAGACTGCCTACACTACGCTTGTCCGTCCTCTTTTACACACACATCAAAAAAAGCTTTGCATCACCTCGGTTCCGGAACCTGCACAGAAAATTGGAGTAGAGGTCAACATAAACATCATTTACCCCCTGTTTATTCCTCATGAAAACCATACATTGCTTGTTGTACCAACATAGAGCGAGACCTTCAGAGGTGGTGGTCCAGATTGCTGTACACATCGGTACCTCTAATACCCAATAGCACGTCCTCTTGCATTGATGCATGCCTGTATTCGTCGTGGCATACTATTCACAAGTTCATCAAGCACTGTTGGTCCAGATTGTCCCACTCCTCAACGACGGTTTGGCGTAGATCCGTCAGTGTGGTTGTTGGGTCACGTCGTCCATAAACAGTCCTTTTCATTCTGCCCCACACATGTTCAATAGGGTTCATGTCTGGCCACTATAGTCGAGCAATGTCGTTATCCAGAATGTTCACAAGATGTGCACGATGGGGGCACCCGATGTCGCCCATAAAGATGAATACCTCGCCAATATGCTGCCGATATTTTTGCACTATCGGTCTGAGGATGGCATTTAGATATCGCACAGCCGTTACGGCGCCTTCCATGACCACCAGGGGCGTACGTCGGCCCACATAATTCCACCCGAAAACAGCAGTGAACCTCGACCTTGGTGCACTCGTTGGACAGTGTGTCTAAGGCGTTCAGTCTGAGTGGGTTGCCTCCAGATACGTCTGCGACGATTGTCTGGTTGAAGGCATATGCGACACTTATCGATGAAGAGAACGTGATGCCAGTCCTGAGCGGTCCGTTCGGCATGTTGTTGGGCCCATCTGTACCATCCTACACGGTCTTTTGGTTGCAAAGATGGACCTCGCCATGGAATTCGGGAGTGAAGTTGTTCATCATGCAACCGATTTCTCACAGTTTGAGTCGTAACACTACGTACTATGACTGCACGGAAAGCGTTATTCAACATGGTGGCAATACTGTCAGTTTTCCTCCGAGCCATAATCCGTAGGTACCGGTCATCCACTGCGGTAGTAGCCCTTGGGCGGCCTGAGCGAGGCATGTCATCGACAGTTCCTGTCTCTCTGTATTTCTTCTACGTCCAAACAACATCGCTTTTGCTCACTCCGAGAAGCCTGGACGCTTCCCTTGCTGAGAGACCTTCCTGGCACGAAGTAACAATGCGGACGCGATCGAACCGCCGTATCGAGCGTCTAGGCATGGTTGAACTACAGACAACACGAACCGTGTACCTCCTTCCTGGTGGAATGACTGGAACTGATCGGCTGTCGGACCCCCTCCGTCTCATATGCGCTGCTCATGCATGGTTGTTTACATCTCTGGGCGGGTTTAGTGACATCTCTGAACAGTCAAAGAGACTGTGTCTGTGATACAATATCCACAGTCAACGTATGTCTTCAGGAGTTCTGGGAACCGTGGTGAGGCAAAACGATTTTTGATGTGTGTAGAATACTGCTGCGCATTGTGGGATCCTTACCAGATAGGATTGACGGACTACATCGAGAAAGTTCAAAGAAGGGCAGCACGTTTTGTACTATTGCGAAATAAGGAAGAAAGTGTCACTGAAATGATGCAGTACTTGGGATGGATATCATTAAAACAAAGGTGGTTTTCGTTGCGGCGGAATCTTCTCACGAAGTCTGAATCACCAACTTTTTTCCGAATGCGAAAATATTTTGTTGACGCTAACCTACATAGGGAGAAACAATCCCCATAATAAAATAAGGGCAATCAGAGCTCTCACGGAAAGATATAGGTTTTCTTTTTCTCCACTCGCTTTACGAGATTGGAATAATAGAGGATTTTGAAGATGGTTCTATAAACCCTCTGCCAGGCACTTAAATGTGATTTTCAGACTATCATTGTAGATGTATAGATTTAGACATCACTAAGGCAAAATATTTTAACACATGAAATATTAGAAATTCATTTTACATTAATAGTGGAAAATCATGAACAAATTCTCTTTAGTTTCTTATAAACACGTATTCTATCCATTTCGGGGGAAAAAAAATTAGTAAATCGCACATTGTTACATTATAATAAAAATCTCCCATTCTAAATTGCTGACCAAGTTAATTGCTACGCTTAGATGTCTTGGCAAATGCTCTACTACAGTACCTTTTGAAGTCTTCTGAATGAAGTTAGAAAATATCTCCCCATAAATGAAAAATAGTATCAGAAAGTTATTGCAGGCATATCTTACTCCATCACAAGATACAACTCGATTCCTCCTCCTCTCTCTCCAAGACTGCACTCCACTCACAAGCAAAGGCTCTACTAACAGTCTCTCGCAGCCCAACCTCTTTGGCAGAGATGTTGCCCACTATTACTCAGATGCTATTGAAGCTTTATTTTTCAGCGTGACATCCAAAATATTACCGAAATTACAATTTTCTGTATAAAACAAAACCCTTACAACAGTTGCAAGTGAATTCCGCAGGAACTCGACTCCCTAATCATAAACACAAGACAGCGCCTGCGTAGAGTCATGTATCCCTCAGCGTTCTAAATGACAATCACAAATTCTAACTTATACTATTTCCGAATATTTTACCGTATATGAACAGTTTAAAGTCCTGTTGTTTATGAAATAAATTGATTATCTGCTTCTTATTGGATGCCAAGAAACAAGAAGAAAATTATTTCATTATTTTAGTTTAAAAATTTAAAAAATGACAAAAATTAAATAGACAACTTCATTCAAGGTTTTAAGTCATAATATAGTGACAATAAAATCAACTTAGAGATTTATGTTAACATATCAATGAAACAGTTAAAAATTCCTCCTTCTTTCAATGTGTTATTGATATCTGTACATATTTGGTGTTATTTGTTTTGTCCTGTTAAAATCTGAAGGATAAATTTGATTTAAATATGCAAAATACCAATGCAATTAAGTTGCATTTTTTAAGAGCGCAGAATCTCTTTTAAGCACTTTGTGCCTTGCGATGACTTTTATCGGAGGTTATTTGTTATGATACATTATACAGTAATTAATATATCATTTTACTTAATTATGCTTACCCCAGAAATGAAAGTATTAATACGGCAAACGTGTGGTGATATTTTAGTTTATCTAACATGGACTTTTGTACTGTTTGGAATTCTTAAACCTGTGGTTAATGATTATTACCATAATTTATATGAAATAGATGGATGAGCATTAATACACACACACTCATCTTAAGATGGCTGGTGTTGGAAGACAGGACATCTTGCAAGACATCGAGTTTCTCTCTCTATGAAATAGTGGAAGACTTACAGAATGCTATCCGCCGGCGGTGGAGGCGGGAATGTACACTTTTTATTTCTAATAGCAGTAACTGTAGGCCGTTACTGAAATAAGCTTTTACATTTACAGGTTCCAAGTGGCATATGCATCGTAAAATGATTACACCTGCTTTCCACTTCCGTATATTAGACAACTTCGTCGAAATATTTGCTGAAAATGGGGAGGTCCTAGTAGAGAAATTGAAACCTAAAGCTAATGGAAAGACGTTCGATATCTACCCATTCATTACACGCTGTGCCCTGGACATCATATGTGGTAAGTCTACACAATATTAAAAAGATAGCTGAAATAAACTACACGTTAAAAAAAGAATAGAGAATAGAATTTAATTTTTATTCCAATTCTTCGAAGCTCATCCAATACGATAACTGCCGAAAAAGAAGTCCGGAGAGCAAATAACCCCGTCTTCCAAAATTAGAAAGGACGATACTAGCTTCAAGAGCAGTACCTGCTTGGCACATCCACTGTATAACTAGTTATACTGATCGTAGATCGGAATACTCCCTTTCAAATTCTAAAGGTGGCAGGGGTAAACTACAGGGAGCGAAGGGCTATTTACAATTTGTACAGAAACCAGATGGCAGTTATAAGAGTCGAGGGGCATGAAAGGGAAGCAGTGATTGTGAAGGGAGTGAGACAGGTTTGTAGCCTATCCCCCATGTTATTCGATCTGATTAGTGAGCAAGCAGTAAAGGAAACCAAAGAAAAATTCGGAGTAGGTATTAAAATCCATGGAGAAGAAATAAAAACTTTGAGGTTCGCCGATGACATTGTTATTCTGTCAGAGACAGCAAAGCACTTGGAAGAGCAGTTGAACGCAATGGACAGTGTCTTGAAAGGAGGATATAAGATGAACATCAACAAAAGCAAAACGAGGATAATGGAATGTAGTCGAGTTAAGTCGGGTGATGCTGAGGGAATTAGATTAGGATATGAGACACTTAAGGTAGTAAAGGAGTTTTGCTATTTGGGGAGCAAAATAACTGATGATGGCCGAAGTAGAGAGGATATAAAATGCAGACTGGCAATGGCAAGGAAAGCGTTTCTGAAGAAGAGAAATTTGTTAACATCGAGTATAGATTTAAGTGTCAGGGAGTCGTCTGAAAATATTTGTATGGAGTGTGTCCATGTATGGAAGTGAAACATGGACGATAAATAGTTTGGACAAGAAGAGAATAGCAGCTTTCAAAATGTGGTGCTACAGAAGAATGCTGGAGATTAGATGGGTAGATCACATAACTAATGAGGAGGTATTGAATAGAATTGCGGAGAAGAGGAGTTTGTGGCACAACTTGACTAGAAGAAGGGATCAGTTGGTAAGACATGTTCTGTGGCATCAAGGGATCACCAATTTAGTATTGGAGGGTAGCGTGGAGGGTAAAAATCGTACAGGGAGACCAAGAGATGAATACACTAAGCAGATTCAGAAGGATGTAGGCTGCGGTACGTACTGGGAGATGAAGCAGCTTGAGCAGGATAGAGTAGCATGGAGAGCTGCATCAAACCAGTCTCAGGACTGAAGACCACAACATCAACAAATGATTACGTTGATTTCATACTTTTCACATTATCACCCGGTATAGCGGCTACAGAGTTCTAAGGCCTCTTGAGATCTGCACCGTAACTGAAGCAGACAATATCCCCCGAAGATGCTAAACCATGATTTATCTCACTTTTAATTCTGAAAATGTGTGAGTTCACATGCCAGTGAGACAGATAGAGGTATTTCACCGGACAAAATATTAGTCACCCCTAGAGATATCATTACCGTCCCAATTTAACACTTATTTCGTAGCACATATTGCATTTAAGCCGTTTATTTTTATTTTTAGATGACCGGTTTCGGTCTTCTAAGAGATCTTCAGATCTTGCATTCTGTGAAGAGGAATAAAACATAATGCTTCAGTCACAATCCAAACACTAAAATAAAATAATGTAGTAAAAAAGTGCTGCAAATATTCCCTTGATGATCTTTATGACGTGGGAATCCGTAACACTTATGACAATTGATAGAACGTATTTCGTCTCTTTGATTACTAAGTTGCCGTCCTACCGACCGACTTTGCTATGTTTACTTTTACCAGAAGGCTCTGCAGAGAGCAGCCCACGTTAAAAAGAGACTGTCATTGAGTAGTGAATATTTCTCTATTTCGTCGCTTTTCATAACGGTACGTTCTTCTTAATAACATCAAAATACTCTTCATTATTTTCTCAACGTTCAAACTCCTAACATCTAATATATGTTCTTCACGCAATGTAGTCAAGTTTCACTGCCACTGGCTACCAGTGACGTTATGCGAGAGACAATGTGTGAGACTTTCGCTATTTAACTGCCGGCGACGGAGCGGTATGTAGCAGTGTTCACGCCCGGATACATCAGTCGCGCACTTATACTACATTGTTATAAATTTGTGTCCTTTTCGATTATAACTGAAGCATTATGTTTTATTCCTCTTCACAGAATGTGAGATCTGAAGATGATCTCTTAGACGATCGAAACCGGTCGTCTAAAAATAGAAATAAAGAGCTTAAATGTTATCACAACTATGAGTTTTGAAAAGAGTTACAATTTTATGAAGACTGCTGTTTTTCCTGGCACTGTGTTTCAAAAAAATTATAATTTAATGTGGTGTAATTTCACTTATGGATTTCATATCAGCCTAGATTCGATTAGGAAAAGAGACCTCAAGGTTGTGGAGGTGCGTTCCATCAATGTTAAGTCACTCGCTGATGATCTGATCGCGCAATTATACCAAATTTGCAGGGATGCTGATGTCGGCGTCTTACTGTCCCAAAATATCCCACATATTTTCTGTGGGGTTCACATCAGGTGATTTTGCAAGCTAGTTGAGATTTGATATGGTGGTACAGTGTTTAGAAAGCCACTCACGCATTCTTCCAGCCCAGTGAACTTTGTGGTTGTCGTCGTCTTTATGTGCCTGTATGAGCAGTGGCCTTCTCCGAGAGGTCCGGCTCTAAATGTTCATTGTATGCATTTCTCGTCGCAATGTTCTCTCGCTAACAGGTGCAGATAACCCTTCCTTCACTGTCTACAACAGTTCCTATCGGGTTTCGAAGCGATTTTGGTTCACAAGTCGCAAAACGAGTCTTTGGACCCTCTCAGTAAGGATCATTTTCCGACCACAATTCTGGCATCGTATTTTACTGATGGTGTACACGTTGAAGCGTCCGCCGCAAAACACCAACAAATCAAACTTCATACATAGTATGACCATGTGCATGACCAAACACGACTTTTGTGATACTCTGTCATGTCCTTACATTTACCCATGTTTCGTACAGTTACCGCTTGAAACGTAAGTGTCTCACTAGTCGTTACTGACTTATGCTCACTTAAAAGTACTGTGCGTTAGACAATTCCTGTATGACATAAAGGAAGCAACATTTCGGAAATTACCTGACTTTCGTCCTTGGACGCTGACTACGACATTCCCGCAATATACAGTATCAGCGCCATACTCAAGGTGGGTGATGGTGTCTCCACCGAAGTAGTGGCACTGCGAAATAGCGTAAAGCAGCAGTAATGAATCTCTTCACTTATTTACGCACAATATGTTACTTTCTTTTACGTTCATAATGAGTTTGCTAGTCTCTGCACCAGTTATTGATCCTCTCCATTTCTCTCTTGTTGCAACCTTCGTATAGACGAGAATAACGGCTCCAAAAAAACCTCATAGAGTTTCCAACTTTATCTATCTACTAGATCATTTACATAGTAAACTGTAATGATCCCGTATCACTCCCTTCAGGTACTGCAGAAATTACCGTAATGTCTGTCGATTTCATCCACTTAAGAATAACATATTGAGTTCAACATCTTAGTAAGTTTTGAACTCAGTCAGAAACATGGTCCGATATTCAGTAAGCTCGTATTTTGTTCACTGAATGGCAGTGCGGAAACGTATCGAATGCCTCTCGGAAAAGCCTAGTAGATGTCTTTATTCAGCGATGAAAGAGAATACTTGATGATGATTACTATTATATACTGACGGGATAAAATCACAGCGTCGAAAGTGGGTTGTACCATATAAACGAAAGTTGATAGGCGTTTTTGTACATGAGAAAGATGATGTCTGTTCAAATTTTGCACCAGTCGCATAGGAGTGGTGCTAGTAGCGCCGCTATGAGGATGCAAATCAGGTTTGCATTAAATAAACACTGTAACGCTCGTGAGCATTATTTATCTTCTAATTGAACGTGGTGAGTTTATGTCAGTAAGAATGCCTTCAAGGCGACAGAGACGTCATTATCAACACCCCTCTGAGTTTGGACGAGGTGGTACATAGAAGGCTGCGAGGAACACGATATTCCTTTTGCGATACTTCGGAGAGACTTTGGCAGGGATGTATCCACTATGCATGATGCAAAGTCGCAGTAAGACCGTACTCCGGACGCTACCGAGAGGGACGGCCAACGTGTTCGGCGCATAGCTCTGGCGCATCCTACTGTATCTGCAGCAGCAATCTGAGCAGCAGTTGGCCGCAGAGTGATACAACGAACTGTTAAACATCGGTTACTACAAGGATGGCTCCGAGCCAGACGCTCCGTAGCGTGCATTTCACTTACCCCAAACCACCGTGATTTGCGATTTCAGTGACATCAAGCAAGAGCTCATTGGAGGGCTGTTGTATTGTACAATGAAAGCAGGTTCTGATTCGGTGCCTTTGATGGCCGAGTGTTGGCTAGGAGGACAATTGAGGGTCTACAACCAACCTGTCTGCGTGCTAGACACACTGGACCTACATCTGGAGATATCGTCTGGGGACCGATCTCGTATAACAGCAGAAGATTTCTCGTGGTTATCACAGACAGACTAACTGCCAATTTGTACGTCAATATGGTGATTCCACCTTTTGTGATGCTATTCATGAACTTGGTTCAATGGGGTTTTTACAACAGGATAACGCTCGCCCACATACCGCTTATGAAACACAATATGCTCTACAGAGTGTCTACATATTTCTTTGCCCTGCTCGATCATCAGATCTGTCTCCAGTCGAGCACATATGGAACATCATCAGACGACAACTCCAGTGGAATCCACACCACCAATATACATCGCACCGTGACCGACGTGAATGAACGTCTACATGCTTGCATTTGACATTCTGGCAGTTACACCTGTTACTAATGTGCCAACGTTTCACATTTGCAATGACTTATCCCGCACTTACATGAACCTGTGATCAAACAATATTAACCTCTTAAATATGCTACATAGACAAATGTAGCCCAGAAATTTTATTACTCTACATTAATTAGTTTTTGCTGTTACCATCTTCTTCTGTCAGTGAGCCTGCTCAGTGCTTCGCAATGGCCAAATACGATAGGGAATCGAATATACATTCTAAACTCCTGTCTCTCTCTTTGTCCACCATCTCCTTCGCCCTGTCTTTGCTACTCCACTCCCCCTCTTTATGCATCAGCTCCTCCACATTGTCATCTCCACCTCCCACCTCTTAATCTTCTTTTCCTACACCCCCCCCCTCACCCCTCTCTCCTCTTACCTCTCTCTCAGGCCTTTAACTTTGTTTATTGTTACTACAAAGGAAACCTTCAATGGGAATTGATGTGTCTTAAAATGAATGTGTAAATCCGTTGGGATCATTGGTATATGGAGTGTGAGATGGACCCTTCAAACTGCCTAGTCTGTGGAGATAGCAGCTTCAATAACAGTATTTCACATAGTTTTAATCTACGAATAGGCAAAATGTCAAAGCCCCTAAGCCACAAATACAGCTTTCCTGTTTTCTGTAAAACCGATGGCAAGGAAGGAAACAACACATCAAGTTGTTGTATACACAATTCTTTCAAAATATGTATAAGGAGAAAGACTGTGTATGAGGGAAACAACTTGTCTTGTGGTTTACGTGCCTCGTTATTGTAGTTGAAGCTGATTTGTAGACAGTAAACAAAACTGATAATTTTCACCGCACAGCAGATCACAGTGCAGAATTTTCTTTTGCGCTATTGGTTTTAACAGAAAACTGGTGCACTGTCGGTTGTGTAAGTATTTGAAGTAAATCGGTCAAATAATTTTCGAGATTTCTGCTAAAAGCGTTTATATCCTATGTACAAAAATTATATGTAGTCTATATTCGTCTCAACGTTTATTGGAGTACTATGACTTGTCTTAGTATAGGTTAACGCGTGACATGAAATTTGTATGCATTTTCATGTCTCATAAGCAAGTTTTATGTCTGTACAATGTGCATGGATATTGCTCTTCCTTTAAACAACGAACTACGAAGTGAAATCAGCTGAGAAAATCAGGCAATACTGTAGCATCCCGATTGCTATGCCATGTACAAGCTTCATAGTATATAAGGCTGCAGGACTTCATATGTCGTTGAAATTTTATTTTTAAAAGTTTTGAAAATCCATGATACTGACACATTGTTACCTTCCTTTGACCAGAAACAGCAATGGGAACTTCAGTCAACGCCCAGAATGAGACACAATCTGCTTACGTCAACGCCATTTGCAGGTGCGAGTTTGAAAATTAAGTATTTCATGTTATAGATATCATAAAATTATTATACGTTCAGCCCTTTCCTGTGTTAATGTGAAGCATCTCCATTGCTCTTATTTAAGATGAACTTTCTTTGCAAGTGGAGAATGATCTTGCGATAAAGTACTGTATCATCTCACTTTTAAGCTAATGCTTCAATGCCATAACTAATATAATCATAGTGTTCGAGAATCAGATTCTGTACGTTCTCTTTTATAAGTGAGTAGTTTTTACACATGTACAGAAATTAATAGCTGTTAAAGCTGACCTGCAACGCTTCAGTACAATAAGTAGTCAGATCATCTAAAATAATTAATTATCTAAAAATGTAGCCCATGCTTCATAACAACGTTAATGTTATAACTTTGGGCAATTTTGTTTGCAGTATCAGCGAGCTCACCATAAAAAGAATGATCAAACCATGGTTGCACACTGAATTCATTTTTAAAAGGAGTTCAACAGGAAAAGAGTTCTACAAACAGCTGAATATCTTACACGGCTTTACAAAGAAGGTATTGAAAACATGTTGCCATTACGTTTTAATTAGCTGTGTCTCTTTGCCTCTAGTACTAGACATATTATGAAGTAACCTTATTTTTAAAAGTAATGCTGTATCTTAACAGTATGAAACGTTAGCGAATAAGTGATTAATAATGTACCATTGGGGCGTCATGCTATGCGTTAAATATGTCTAACAATTAAACAACATTTAAAGGGTTATTTTAAAAAGTGGGTGAGCCCACATAGTTATTCGGATACGCCACTTCCAGATATATTAACTCATTGATGATTAGATCGCGCAAATCAGCTAAATTGGTACGTTTCATCAGCCATTCCAAATAGTCGCAGATATTTTCCATGCAGCTGAGATCGCGAAATTTCCCCCGAACGTATGCGTACAGCCTGAAGAAGACGGCTATTGTCTTCTTAGAAGACAGGCGTGTCCATATTCAGCATTAACATATAGAACAAAAGGACAGTACATTGTCTCGGAGAATTTTTTAAAAAAATTTCCTGGTTAACTACTGAGTGGGCCCCAGTTATTTTTATTTAATTTATTTAACTTGATCATCCCTTCTCTTACATCGGACCAGGGCTGCACACATACAGTAATTTTTACATCACAGTTACGTAAAAAAATAATTTTCATTTGATAAATAGCAATAAAATAATATTAAGAGGATTCAAAATTATTTGAAGGTATGTAGAGACAAATTGAATGAACATCATTGATTAAGAACTAATAAAGTTAATATTAGCAGTACTAATACTACTGCTGTTGGTGCTGTTGCTACCGCTGATAATAATAATAATAATAATTATTATTATTATTATTATTATAGTGATAGCTGCAGATACAAAATGCCCTCGTGAGAATACAAAAACGATATTTTCTATCATAGCAAATAGTGAAGGATATAAATGTAGGTATACCGCTCCAGCTCAGAGCATTGGGAAAAGACGAAGATCTGGTTGGAAGGAGGGATGTAATGGCTAACAAGTGCGTACATGGACAACGCTGGACATAATTGTTGCTTTAGTCAGATACATTAACTGTTTATTCAAACTGGAGATATTATTCAGTTCTCTTATACAGGATGTTACAAAAAGGTACGGCCAAACTATCAGGAAACATTCCTCACACACAAAGAAAGAAAATATGTTATGTGGACATGTGTCCGGAAACGCTTACTTTCCATGTTAGAGCTCATTTTATTACTTCTCTTCAAATTACATTAATCATGGAATGGAAACACACAGCAACAGAACGTACCAGTGTGACTTCAAACACTTTGTTACAGGAAATGTTCAAAATGGCCTTCGTTAGCGAGGATACATGCATCCACCCTCCGTCGCGGGAATCCCTGCTGCAGCCCTGGAGAATGGCGTATTGTATCACAGCCGTCCACAATACGAGCACGAAGAGTCTCTACATTTGGTATCGGGGTTGCGTAGACAAGAGCTTTCAAATGCCCCCATAAATGAAAGTCAAGAGGGTTGAGGTCAGGAGAGCGTGGAGGCCATGGAATTGGTCCGCCTCTACCAACCCATCGGTCACCGAATCTGTTGCTGAGAAGCGTACGAACACTTCGACTGAAATGTGCAGGAGCTCCATCGTGCATGAACCACATGTTGTGTCGTACTTGTAGAGGCACATGTTCTAGCAGCACGGGTAGAGTATCCCTGAAATCATCATAACGTGCTCCATTGAGCGTAGGTGGAAGAACATGGTGCCCAATCAAGACATCACCAACAATGCCTGCCCAAACGTTCACAGAAAATCTGTGTTGATGACGTGATTACACAATTGCGTGCGGATTCTCGGCAGCCCACACATGTTGATTGTGAAAAGTTACAATTTTATCACGCTGGAATGAAGCCTCATCCGTAAAGAGAACATTTGCACTGAAATGAGGAGTGACACATTGTTGGATGAACCATTCGCAGAAGTGTACCCGTGGAGGCCAATCAGCTGCTGATAGTGCGTGCACACGCTGTACATGGTACGGAAACAACTGGTTCTCCCGTAGCACTCTCCATACAGTGACGTGGTCAACGTTACCATGTACAGCAGCAACTCCTCTGACGCTGACATTAGGATTATCGTCAACTGCACGAAGAATTGCCTCGTCCATTGCAGGTGTCCTCGTCGTTCTAGCTCTTCCCCAGTCGCGAGTCATAGGCTGGAATGTTCCGTGCCCCCTAAGACGCCGATCAATTGCTTCGAACGTCTTCCTGTCGGGACACCTTCGTTATGGAAATCTGTCTCGATACAAACGTACCGCGCCACGGCTATTGCCCCGTGCTAATCCATACATGGCATCTGCCAACTCCGCATTTGTAAACTGCAAAACCACGTTCGTGATGAATACTAACCTGTTGATGCTTCGTACTGATATGCTTGAAGCTAGTACCGTAGAGCAATGAATCGCATGTCAACACAAGCACCGAAGTCAACATTACCTTCCTTCAATTGGACCAACTGGCGGTGAATCGAGGAAGTGCAGTACATACTGACGAAACTAAAATGAGCTCTAACATGGAAATTAAGCGTTTCCGGACACATGTCCACATAACATCTTTTCTTTATTTGCGAGTGAGGAATGTTTCCTGAAAGTTTGGCCGTACCTTTTTGTAACATCCTGCATAGAGAGGGAAGTTACTCGAGAAGCCGGTGTTTGCTGCTGAAAACTAAGTTTTGGAGAGACACAGAAAGGATTTCGCTCTGGGGAGTGTTTCCGCTATGTACGAGGGCCGTTTTTTTTTCAGCCTCCGATAGGCTATGAGTAAAAGACAGGTTTCTTAGAAATCAGTTATTTTATTACCAAAAGTTTTGTACAGTTATAGTTACTTTTCAACATGATCACCGAAAAGATTGAGACATTTATCGTACCTGTGGATAAGCTTTGCAACACCCTCTTCAAAAAATGTTGCCGCCAATGATGTCAAATGAGCATTGACGTTGTTTTGAAGATCTTCGTTGGTTTGAAAGTGCTGCCCTTCTAGCCACGTTTTCAGTGCAGGGAAAAGGTGAAAGTCGCTGGGTGCCATGTCAGGACTGTACGGTGGATGATCGAAAATGTCGTACTGAAGCTGTTCAAGGAGCCGTTGGGTTGTGCCAGCAGTGTGTGGACGAGCATTGTCACGGATCAACACAATTCCTGAAGTCAGCATTCCTCTTCGTTTGTTTTGAATGGCTCTCCACAAACGTCGTAAAGTTTCACAATAAGCAGCTGCATTGACAGTGGTTCCAGGCTGCGTAAACTCTACAAGCAACACACCTTTTGGTCTTAAAACACGTAGCCATAACCTATCTGTTGTTGAATATTTTTTGAATTTTTTTGGTTTGTTTGGTGAATTTGGAAGCATCCATTGTTGTGATTGTCGTTTTGTTTCCGGTGTGTCGTATTGGATACAAGTTTCGTCTCCAGTAACAACTGATTTCAAAAAGTTCTCTCCTTCATCGTGATAACGGTCTCGGAAATTCAAAACTGACCCCATTTCGTGACTTCTGTGAGCGTCCGTCAACATTCTTGGAACCCAACAAACACAAAGTTTTTTGTAGCCTAAATAATTTTCAGTAACGATAGAGTGTAGCCTACGACAGATCTTGAAACTTCCGGAATTTCCATAGACAAAGCAGTTACGGTGAACTTACGATTTTCTCTAACCACTCTGTCAACTCGTTCAACAAGTAGGCTGTAACAACAGACTTGCGTCCTTGCCCGCCTTCATCATGCACGTCATTTCGGCCATCTTAAACTTAGGCATCATTCACGCACAACACCATCAGGCATGAAGTTATTACCGTACACTCGGCTTATTCTGTGATGAATTTCTGCTGCACTATTCCCTTCTGCTTGCAGAAGCCGAATTACTCGTCGTAATTAACACGTGGCTGGAGCAACAACGACGGCAGCCATGTTTACGTGGCTGCCGTGCAACGCAGACTGATGCCTTGAGGTCGGCAATGGCGGAGTGTGTAGAGCGAGAGTAGCGCAAGTAGCCTATATCGCACGTCCACTTTCTGCCGCTCACGTAGCTTCTATACTAAGAGATAGGAGGTTGAAAAAACGACTCTCGTAGTTCAGACAAGATAGACGAGTGTTCGTTGATAAGACATTTAAGGAGGCAGAGTGTGTGGAAATCTCTGCGCTTGTCTTCACATAGATAGGATGGCTGTGCATGAGAAGGTGAAATTGGTTCAGAGTCAAACGACACACTACAGCGAATGCGGTAGTTCATTAGCAGTTCCAGGCGCTGTGAGCCTTTTCCTGAGAATGGCCTCGGTGGATAACATCGCCGTAACCAACAATCAGAAGTGTGGGAGTTTGTACAAGTTTCTTTTTTCAAGTCAAAAAGGAAGAGCTTCTTCTTTGTAGGGTGTGGAGAGACGCTGATGCCTGCTTGTATTGCAGCTACGTGCTCAGCCCACTTTAGCTCCCACACTCTTTGCTGGAGTGGGGTAGATATTTGGCGCATTAGGGTTAAAGATGCTTGGGATTCCTGACATTTCGGGGTAATGTGCGTAGAATGACCAACCAGAGCGGCTCGGGTTTCGAACAGGTTGACCTTTAACCCTATATCCACTGCGCATTTTGATAGTGTGCACAAATCGGTACTGAAATGCTCAATAGCTGTCTCCAAGTTTATTGATTTTTCACTTAAACTGGAAGTCATTAGCACCCAATAAGAGAAAACTGATAACACGTAACTGACGTACAATGAAAAGAGTATAAGACCTAATACCGAAAGCTGTGGGACTCCTGATACTATCTGTCTCCATCGTGACTTTTGGCTGCCTGACATGTCACATTACTGGCGAGACGTCAGGTACAAGCGAAACCACTGCATTGCACTTGCAGGGAAATTTAGGCTGCCAAATTTGACACTAAAGATGTCGAAGTCGAAGTGTGAAGGAACATCCCAAAACACCACAGAACCACCTCCAGTCTGAATTACATTCCGCAAATTTGCTGATAAAAGCCTTCTTGGGCTGTCTGTGTACTTGATGCGTTGTATCATTTGAAAAGAGACAAAACTGCGACTTGTTGCACTGCGCTACGCGCGTCCAGTCAGCTACTGTTCAACTTCTCTGTTATTTGCCCTCTTAGGTAGTTCATACTGCGAGCCTTTTGTGAGGTACTCACTCCAAATGTCCATTGCCATCCCCTTCTCAAAGTTCACTCGGAAGCTGGTTAAGATGAACCTACATTCACCGCCAACAGGACTGTCTGTCGGGTTTGAAACCTATTTTTTCATCAACATGGAGTGACACTCATACCCTTTCTCCATGGGTCAGCAACTTTTTACCGCCACTGTTGTACAGCTGCGAATAATACACCTTTCCACGTTGATACACCGACAAATAGGGCATCTTCATTCGGGACATATGAAGCGGCAGGGAGGTGGTTGGGGACTGGCAAAGCACTGAGCTAATTAAATCGTATTTCCATAAACAATAGTTTACTATCTCTTAAGCAGTGCAATATGTTAACAACAAAAGATAACACTTAAGGTGGAAGATTCAATGAACTTTAAACAAAAATTTAACCCAAAAGCAGTTAGGTACAATTATCAAAATTCTGAACGAACATGACAATTGTGAAAGTACGGAAGCTACTAAAATAAAACACAAAAACGAGTCTTACCAATTTTCAATCAAGGGCTTCTGATCAATCGATAACAAGAATAATAATAACAACCTTGAACAACTAATTTAGAGTCCTAGGCCCAATCAGGTTGTTACAGAACAGTTCACTAGAATACATGAAGGCCTACCCAAAAAGAAAGTCTATAATGTTAATCCAAATACGCCATTGCCACCAGACCGGCTACATTTTGTAAATTTCTGGCCCAGGGTCAATCATATGTTTGTGAGCCCTCTTAAAATGTTAAACATACACAGATTACTGACCTTAGGTACAGGTGAGGCCCACTGAGAGAGCGAAAATGATTTTAAAACACTCTACGTCGCCAGTACACAAAAGGCGAGACCAGTCAAATGCAATACTGCAGAAAACGAATTCCACTAAAGTGCGTGCATGAAATTAGCTGGCCAGGTGTTTTCTCAAGAGATAACGTACCTCTAACTCATGGGTATAATGGAGTAAACCAAAAGTTGAGGTGCCTCTAACCACCACTACCCCTTTCTTTAATTAGCTGTGAACTTAGTTCCACTTGGGGGCACATAGGACAATACAGCAAGGCCCACTTCTGTGGTCTCTCTTGAATTCAGTTCAACAATAATTATGAAATGACCATTAGCTCCTTACAACATACAAACTGCATTAATCCTAATACTACTAAAACAAGAAAACATATGCACCATTAGCTCCTTACAGCATACAAACTGCATTAATCCTAATACTACTAAAACAAGAAAACATAAGCACCAATGAGCGGGCAGTGTTTACGAGCACAGCAAATACGAATGCCAAGAAAGTTTTGGATCAGTTACTCGAGCAAGCAGCTTCCTACACAATATAAAAAGGAGCAGATTGTGCAGACACTAGTAAGTCACGCCACTCAGCGGTATGGTAAAAGACGGCCTGAACTGCCAATAGTAAACTTAATCACTAATCCATGTTCGCCAGACAAGCTATAGATGGATATAGACAGTCCAGTTCAGAAACAAACAAGCTCATGCATGCTCCACAGTATATCAGGCCAGCCACAGGAAAATTAGACACAAACTAAAAAGATAACTGGAAGCTGAGGGTAAAAACACTTCTTTATCAAATTCAAAATTGCTGTCCATTGCTGGAAATGGGCACTCACCATAAATCCACAGTCATGAAGAAAGACAGATTCCCACGCTAAGTTTGCTTTCTCTAAATGGTTGTGTGGATGACAGTTTGAATTCGAACCACCGTCTCGACGAGAACAACACACACCCCAAGCCAGGCTGCCTACTTCACGCTATGTTCAGTCCACAGCGAAGTCAACACATCTTCAGCAACTGTGGGCCTCGAACTATACACAGTTCCTACGCGAAGACAGGATTCCATGCATATAGCGTGCATGTCCATATACTGCTACTCGACACTGCCTCCCTGCCCCTGGTAGGAAAACATCCTTCGGTTACCCAGAAACCAGTCAGAGACATTTGCCGTGATTGGCAAATATCCATATAAGCAAGAAACTCCAATTATGGAATTTGCATGGTTCAGTGCGGTCATGGGCACCTTCCAGCATGAAAATTCCTTTCTGACATTCTGTTGTGCCTCCATCTGCTACCATTTTAATGCGCTGATTAAATACAACTGGGTGGCACATGCACACTACCTGACAGCCACGACTAGCATCAGCTGTGGATGGTCAAACAATAACACAATTCCCTATGGCTCTATGGCAAGGTGCAAGTCTTTCAACTGGCTGACATTTCGGCGACTTGTATGTCCCTATACTACCCCAGTTATCGAACCATATATCGTTCCTGTCCACTTCTCATGTCATGGGCAGATAAAGGCTACATTAAAGAGTGACTGTAAAGCCCATAGTCTGACTGGAACTCGATACAGCGACCACCAGGTCTGACGTTCAAACGACCACCTGCTACTATTTCTACATCGTTCACATCGTTCCAGAGCGATCAGTTTCCTCTTTTAATGGGGTGTCTAATATTTTGTTCCATCAGTTCTTTTCTACTTGAGAATGCTCTTGATGGTAACATTTCTCTAGCAGAATTCGACAAATCGCCACCAGGGCAGACGCATTACCCGCGTTCGTATTTTATAGGCTCATAGAACTTTGGAATCGAACAAGGAGATACGTGATTAGACACTGAACTCGTAGAGGTCAGAGGTTCAAATGCCTCTCTGGCCATTAGAGATCAGAAATAAGCTCTGTATATTCGCTTTAAACTCGCCAGCATGTTGAGTGATGACATCTACAAATTTATCGTCTCTGTATTCTAGGAGATTCGACTCGTGAGTATCCGCCACTGCCCGTTTAATCAAAAACTCATCACTTGATGTTGTTGTCGGGTGCAAGTGGACTATACCAGTGTAGAAAGGAGAGCGAGAAAACGAGTTTTCGACTATAACTGAGAACACAGCGTTGTCGCTGCTTATTCAACTGTTGGGCACAAATTTATCATGTATCAATACAGTGACTGATCTGTTAGTATGCAATACTGTTCTCTTTACACAAACACAGTACATACACTGAGGTGACAAAGGTCACAGGTAGCCGGTCGTTGTGGCCGAGAGGTTCTAGGCGCTTTAGTCTGGAACCGCGCGACCGCTACGGCCGCAGGTTCGAATCCTGCCTCGGGCATGGATGTGTGTGATGTTCTTAGATTAGTTAGGCATAGGTAGTTCTAAGTTCTAGGGGACTAATGACCTCAGATGTTAAGTCCCATAGTGTTCAGAGCCATTTAGTCACAGGTACCTCCTACTATCATGTCGGACCTCCTTTTTCCCAGTGAAGCGCAGCAGTTCGACGTGGCATGGACTCAACAAGTCGTTGCAAATCCCCTGTAGAAACATTGAGCCATGTTGCTTTTATAGCCGTCCATAATTGCGAAAGTGTTACCGGTGGTGGATCTTGTGCACGAACTGATCGCCCGGTTATCTCCGCTAAATCTTCGATGGGAATGATGTCGGGCGATCTGGGTGGCTAAATAATTCGCTTAAATTGTCCAGAACGTTCTTCAAACCAGTCGCGAACAGCTATAGCCCATTGATATGATGCATTGTCATCCATAAAAATTCCATCCTTCTTTTGGGAAAATGAAGTTCATGAATGGTTGAAAATGGTCTCCAAGTAGTCTAACATTACATTTCCAGTCAATGATCGATTCAGCTCGGCCAGAGGACCCCATCCATTCCATGTAAACACAGACCCTACCATTATGGAGCCATTTCCAGCTTGCGTAGTGTTTTGTGGACAACTTGGATCGATGGCAAAAAATGTGTGTGAAATTTTGTGGGACTTAACTGCTAAGGTCATCAGTCCCTAAGCTTATACACTACTTAACTAAAATCATCCTAAGGACAAATACACACACCCATGCCCGAGGGATGACTCGAAACTCCGCCGGGACCAGCCGCACAGTCCATGACTGCAGCGCCTTAGACCGCTCGGCTAATCCCGCGCGGCTGGATCGATGGCTTCGTGAAGGCTACGCCATCATCAGCTTTTACCAGTAGAAATCGCGACTCATCTGACCAGGACACTGTTTTCCAGTCGTCTAGGGTCCAACCGATATGGTCGCGACCCCAGGAGAGGCACTGTCTTGCTGCTACCATAGCCCATTGACACCATATTTCGCCGCACTGTTCTAACGGATACGTTCGTCGTATGTCCCTCATTGATTTCTACTGTTATTTCATGCAGTGTTGCTTGTCTGTTAGCACTGACAGCTCTAAAAAGAACGCTGCTGCTGTTGGTATTTAAGTGAAGACCGTTGTCTAATGTGATGTTTGTGGTGAGAGCTAACGCCTGAAATTTAGTACTCTCGGCACTTGTGACTCTAAGGATCTCAGAATGTTGAGTGACCTAATGATTTCCGATATGAAAGTGCCTTACGCGTAGCTCCGATCGTTCACCCCGTTTAAGGCCTGTTAATTCTCTTCGTGGTTCCCCTGAAAAGACTTCACGTCTAAAATTTTGCATATGTAAAGCAAAAGAGCTATGTTTAACGGAAATATATAACAAAATATGTGGGATTAATATTTTCCCAGAAATTTGAATTTTTAATTTTTATTGCCTTTTATATAAAAAGCCATAACTCAAATTTTAATCATGCAATTAATCTGAAAATTTTATTGTAGTGTCCTGAGAAGATTATAAGACCACTGGACTACAGTTATTAATTTATGGTACAAACTGTGTCATTAACAGGGTTTTTAATTTTGCACATCCAAAATTAACTTTTTTTCTACACAATCATCTAAAAATCAGAATGTAGTTGCAGGATCTAGTATTTTTTAGTTCCAGGGAAACAGCAACATGTTGCGAACAGCTCCTGAAAATTTCATAGCATTAGCGCATATACGTTTTGAGAAAAGGCTTCTAATAACGTAAAAAATGTAAAACAGAGACAGTGAGATTCAAAGATTTTCTTCTCATACTTCTACTTGTAATAAGCTTAACTCAGTTTTAAAATCCTCCACACTGATACTCCTCATCCTCCAGGTTTCTCCTCTCTCCTCTTCGAATATGCCTGGCCTGTATTTGCAGGTAAGACATCTGTTAGCTTTCTTGACCCTGCTATCGTCTATGGTGTAAAATGGGTTTGTTGTAAACACCAACTCTTTTCATCATTTCTATTCTGCCATTATTTCCGTTATTGTAACATAAAGCTGCATCGTATATACCTATTTTGAGTACTTCAAGTCCACAGAATTTCCTTTTTGTGCATATAATCCAAATAAAGTTATTAAGGCTTTCATTTGCATTTTGTGTCTTTCCGTGAAAACACTTCCTCAATAAATAAGAGTTTGCAAGAAACCTGAATGTGGGCTTAATTGCATTCATAAAAGGTTCTGATAATGAGTGTTTATGTGAATACGTCTCATTTCTGTTGTTGAACTTACACCAGTCGTCTTTCGGACACAGATTGTGCATTGGTGTTTGGTCAGTGGATAGTTTGTGGAAAAAAATTGTCCATAGAGCACCCCTCGTTGCCTCTAAATTATGTGCGTTTTTCCTGACAGCGCTCCCATAAAATAACTGAAGAGAATCCATTTCTTTCAGAGTAAGCCTGCCGTTTCCTCCTAGTGGTTTTCCATCCTCAAGTACTTCACCTTTCTTTTCTTTGAGTAAGCGACGAAGCCTATCACCAACCCTCTTTTGGATGTGGCCAAGACATTCCAACTTTTCTATTGCTGTATTGTACGGATTTTTATCTGTTACAGCTTTGAACGAAGAGAAGTCCCCATCACCAAGGTATTTAGTGTATCTAACACCATACTGGTCCCCAGATCTGAAGAACATCTTCACAACTGCAGCAGCCTCCATGCCCCAACTTAAGCCACTATAATTTTCAGAGCATGCTACTGCATGCTTTTCTTGCCACGTTATCTCACTGTCTTCATTGTTGGACATTTTCCTTGTTACACACTGGTGGCAGTATTTAGAAATAATTTCTACATCTAAAACTTTATCTGAATCAATACCAATAACAGATGCAACTCCATACATAGATGTGTGACCCCTTTTCATCCAGGTCCCATCTACAGGCATACTAGGTCAGTAAAATTTGTAGGAGATTCACTGTCACGAATATCTACCTTATGATCTATTTATTTTTGGTTTATTTCCACCAGTTCCTTCACTGCTTTCTTCATAGAAATTGTGGCAGTATCGCATACAGCTTCAGACATTTCTTTATTTATTTTTTCTAAACTTGCACAAGATGTTCAGGAAACCACACAATAAATTACCTCCTTCACTGCCCTGTCCAAGGCATCTTAGAGCATATGATAACCTAAAATTGCTTTCATAGGTGCCAGTGTCAGTTTTTTTGGAGGAGGAAACTGAAAATTCATATCCACACGAATTACAAACTAATTTAAAATAACAAGCTATTCTCACTTTTCTTTCTTCAACAACAATCAAGAATTATGTGTTTTTACAGCTAACATATGAACACGAAAACCTTATAGCCTGGTAGAGAAACGCTAAAACAATAAGTCTGAATTCAGTGGAATCCGTATCAACATCATTCACGCACGTATACAGTTCTCCTGTTCCAAGTTTCGATTCTGAAGATGATAGCTTATGATCTTCATTTCGAGCTGCTTCCTCTTTTTTGTTGATAATCCAATTTCCATGAAACGTCCGTTTCCAAAACACAGTTTTCCCACCACACATTATGTATAAATCTTGACTTCCACTTGAAGGTTTGCGAATTCAAACTTCCACCAACTAATATGTATTACTATTGTCAAAACGTAAACAAACCACATGCAAGAAAGTTTTCAGGCAAAAGATATAGATGTCAGCCAGAGATATAGATGTCAGCCAAAGATATCGAAAGAAAGCAGCCTTCATACTGACAAAAATTCCACTGAAGCAAGCAGTTTCCCAAATGTCGGAAAAGGTGGGAGTGGTCGCCAATGCAGAGTTAATCAGTTCAACAATTTAATGGCATTTGTAAAGTTGCTATCACACGCAAAACAGATTAAACTGTGTTGATCAAGAAAATAATATTTTTGGGAAATCGTTTTTTTTTGGACCAAACTCCATTACATTCCCCCCATAAGTTATACTAAATTTGGAACTGATACACAGATATTCACATACTTCATACAGCGCAATTAGTCATATGTGCTGGTAGCTTTCCATCAACAAACATTCTACAACTTGTATCAACAAACAACGGAACGTTTACTAGTTTTTTGTTTATTGTTGATTTCCTACCGACAGTCGACTGAGAGTCGCTATAGTTCGCATTATTTAGCGTGGCACTTATATAGACAGACTTGGATCCGTTGTATGTGACGTGTTAAAGCACTCATTCCTTTTTATACTGTCGTTTCTTTGTGTTACACACATTTGGTATAATTTATCACCAAAACGCAAGATTTCTGCTGCCATTGCGCCATTGCACGTGTTGTCATAGCAATATCAAGTTCTTTCGTTTCATTCTATTTTTGTTTGGGGTGTGGGAGGCGATTTCAAAGTATTGCTGATGTCTGAGATGCTCATCTTGCGTTTATGGGTGTGTGTGTGTGTGTGTGTGTGTGTGAGAGAGAGAGAGAGAGAGAGAGAGAGAGAGAGAGAGAGAGAGAGAGAGAGAGAGAGTGGGGGGAGAGGGACAGGGAGTTATGGAGTGGCACATAGAGTGAGTGGTATGGAAGATTGAAAGGAGGATTTAATCTAGAGGATAACCATATACTGTTTGCGGAAGTGTGGTAAATAGTTTTGTTTTACACAATGATGTGTATTCATTTAGTGCTTTCTTACCTTGGGCTCTTCATTTCTGGATGTGGTAACTCTCTTATAATGTTAATTTTTGGTGCAAGGTGTTATTACTTATAAGAACTTTTAAAGAAGTTTCTATGTTCATTGCATGGTGATTATGTCCTCTTAGGTGATCAAAAAAGTTGAGAGGGAGCTATTACTCTTCAGTGCTCTGAGATGCACTGCATATTTGGTTCTAATATTCTTAAAAATTTGGTTTATGTATACAAACTGACAGCAATTACAATATAACTGCTGTATACCTGAATGAGTACATGTAGTAGTCGTAGTGGCCTGTCTTTGAAGTCTGTTCTGTATTTTGTTGTTACTGTAGTGTGTTATGCTGAGTCTTTCTCTATTTAACATGTCGCCCACGCTGTGTGCTACTTTGTTGTTGCATGTCACTGTCTGGCGATTTGTTGTGTGTTGCGTTGAATCTGTTAGTGTATGTCTCATGATTCTATGTAGCCTATTTCTGTACTTTTTGTTTATTTCATCCACTGTCTTTACCTCACAGTCATTGACCTGTGCAGTTTTATTGTGTTTAGTCCTTCTATGCATTCAAGTTTTTTCATAGTGTGTGTAGCAAGTACTACATGGTGAGTTGATTGGTTGGGGAAAGTTGCACTGGTGTTTGTAGGCTTCCTATGTAACGCTAACTCTTGTTTGTTGTTTACCTTGTGTATTGTTAGGTCTAAGAAATCTTTCATCTGTTTGTGTCTGTGTTGAACTGTATTTATAGAAAAATAGTATTTATCTCATGAAATTATTTTATATGGGTGTGTGGTTCATCTATAAGGCAAATTATATTTAAAAATATCAGAATGAATGTTTTATTTTGTGCTGCTTCAGTTTTACAGTTTTGTCAAAGATTTGATTATATATATGATTCATGGATTTTTCAGCTAGGAGTTCATTGATTGGGGAATCCATAGTAGTCCTTCTTGTTGACAGTAAAACTTGTTTTTTAATCTGAAGTAGTGCTGTGATGAGTTTCAGTACGGCTGATATTGGTTGCATATATGTCACAGGTGTGTTGCCTTATAGTAGCAGATTTGTTCTTGTTTCTTCTGTTAGAATGTGTGTGTACATGGAAATTAATGTTGCTGTGCTTAGTATGTCGTTTGAATAGCTTAGGCTACTGTTTACTGTGTATTTATATATTGTCTGTAACAATATACGTGTCTGTTGGGCTAAGTGAAAGGCTGGTGTGAGTCTGAAGTTTATCACATGTCTTCTTGTGATGTCTGCAAATTTTAAGTTATAATTTCAGAGTTGATGCTTTGGAGTTTTTCTGTATCATTCTTTTAATATGTTGATCACATAATAGCACAGAATCACCATCCAACAAACACATAATTTGCTTTAGAAAGTAAAAAGTATTAAAACCAGTAACAGCTTGTAATAAATATTAAAAATAGAAAAGAATTATCGTATCCAAAAATCAGTTGCACAAGGAAGGAAAGAATGAAATGCATATACCTTACTGTCCAATGAAACACTGATTTCCACAATAGAAGACTTATATAAATAATTGCTTCCCACTGAAAGGCATATGGTTACCCTTCAAATTAAATTCTCCTCCCCATCCTGCATACTACTCTCTCTATCTGCCTTTCTAAAACTCTCTCTCTCTCTCTCTCTCTCTCTCTCTCTCTCTCACACACACACACACACACACACACACAGACACACACACACACACACACACGCATACACACATAAACACACAAACATATACACATGCTAAGCATCTCAAATTTCAACAATACTTTGTAATTGTGTGCCAAACCGAACACAATCAAATGAACACCCCACAGCTATCACAGTACTTGAAATCGCGGCAAAAATCTTGTACTTTGCTGATGAATTATATCAAATACCTATTTAACAGCAAGAAACGGCACCAGTAGAAATAAGTGTTCTACACAGCAAGTATATAAGTCAGGGAAGCAAGACAACAACATAAAAAAACGTAAATAACATACAAAACAATGCGATCTATAGTGATTCTCAGTCAGAAATGAATTACAAACAGAAAAACGTAAAACGTTCCGTTGTTTGCATATGACAAGCTGAAGAAAGTTTGCTAGATATAAAGCTACCACCACACATAGGTAAAATCGACATGTGAGGTATAATATACTTCCTTATTAATTTCCAAACTTATAATTCTCTGCCAAAAACCTTCAAATATTGCATACGTGAACAAGATATAAAGTCTTAACTTAGTAGCTTAGTGATGTATGTCCCAACTATCTAATGCATGTAAAGTAATGAAAGATGTCACTCATTAACTACTTCTTTGCAGATGTAAATACGTTTGAGCCAAAATTTCATGTAACCTACAGAAAAGATTAACGTGCTACAATAGTTTTTGGAAAGAAAATAAACAAATATTTCATTGAAGACAGCATGTAGTGTGCAGAAATACATCTGAATAGCAACAAAACTATAAAAGAGTGTGTAATTCATCTCCTCATAAAATGTTGCCTTGCAGTATTTACAATCTCCTAACACAAGCCTTTACTGTAAGTTACCATCATTAGAACATAACTAACACTTTATCTAATCAAAGGAATCCGCTTTGGCAGCCAAGGTTGTTAAAGCATATCTGTGCAGTAGTGCTCGACTCGGAGGTAAGGTGGATCGAATGCTGGTGGTGGAAGAAACTTTCCCTGGCAGTATTTGATCAGGAAGGGCAGTAGAGGAGGTGGTGTAAAGTTCCTGATCTCCAGACTGCCCCAGTACCCTGGGTCACTGCTCCCCAGTCTCTTACGAAGCGAGAGCAAGTGAAACTGTTGTTGGTGATCCGTCTGTTGCACGTCCAGAGTCTGTCTTGCTGCTGTTCGAGAGCAGTAGGCTGTATTCCAGCACAGGGTTTCTCCCTTTCGTCGCATCATTATACATCTCAAACTTCACACCATATTAGACACACTCAATTCTTTTGCATGTACGTGTCCACAGGTGAGTTTATTGAGATCTTTTTCTTTATGATGTGTTTTATTTTTGTCTTTTGTATGTACAGGTCCACAGGTGAATTTGTTGAGATATTTTTCTTTATGATGTGTTTTGTTAAAAAAAAACACTTTATTTCATTATCTAGCTATTTGTTCATTAATTCCCCTTGCGTATCATCAAGCCAGATCACAGAAAAAATATCTGTAGTACATATAGCATTATATATTCGTGTGAAGGAAGCAGCATGCTGTGACATTCGTAATAGGAGATTCAAAGAACCATAGTAGTCGTCTGAAATGCATATAAAAATGGGAAGAAAATGGGACCCTTAAGTGGTTTGTGTCACTGTGCCATCATAAAACACATTAAAATAAATAACTGTAGCCATTTAAAACAAGAATGTAGATGGAGTCGCCATCGCGTCCAAATTCAATGTTACTAGATAAGATGCACACAGTAAGTGGTGTACCGATACAGACGACACTTCACCTTAGTAAGTGACGTAGACCACACGACTTCCTCGGTGATATAAGGGGGCGGCTAAGAATGAAACATATCGATCCCAGTCACGGTATGGTACATTTCTTAACTGGACACAGTCATTATCCCACGCACTTAAACCGTGTGGGCCTCAGACAGACACCTGTATGCACATGCGAGAAAGAAGGCTCCCTGGAACAGACTGTCTAATTCTGAGGGCAATATGTGAACAATAGACATACGCTGCACTTCGACTACACTGAAACAGATAAGCATATATGCACATCAATAAAAGACGAAGAACAATGGGCACAACTAAATGTACTAACAAACACTATTTCTAAAAGGAAACATGAATACCTGCGGACACAACAGAACAGACGTGCCTATACGCAAAGTAACAACGATCTCCGGCGGGTGAAGAGCGACAAACATAGTGACAGTGAAAACAGTGACACTGAAGAGGAACAGGAGGAGAAGGAGGAGAAGGAGGATGATATGAAGCAGTAAATAAGACACCTAAATTGCAAACCAGACATAACATGCCAAAATGCACTGACAAACTGTACATAACAGTCATATAATAGAGTAAATGTAGCGTAATGTGCTGGCAATCTAGCCAAGAAAGCACCCAGTGTTGTACATTGATGAATACCTGATGTTAATGCATATGATTGTTATTTTAAAAAAGTATTAGTCTTTGTCACATGTCGCACATAAAAACAAAACAAAAAGCTACAAAAAAGTTTACAAACGAAAACTGGAGTTTTATGTCCTGTTTTAAAATATCAGATAATAAGTCTTTAAATTTGCAATATATAAATGAAATAAAAATCTACGTGCTAGTATATCCTGCGCAAGCCTAACTGCACATGAATAACCACTGCAACTTACATCCATCTAAACCTGATAACTGTTTTCATATCCAGGTCTCCCTTTCCTTCTTTTATCCTCACATTTCTCTCTATTGCCAAAAAGATTATTCTTTGAGGCCTCAGGTCTGATCCTATCAACCGAATCTTTCTTTTACTCAAGTTGTACCATAAATGTATTCCCAAAATGGAGTCAGTGCCGCCACATTCGAACCACACATCCAGTCTTCAGCATTCGTCTGTGATATCACCTTTCAATTTTTTGTATTCTCTTGTCGGCTGAACTGCTTATCGTTCACGCTCCACATCCGTACAGCGTTACACTGCAGACAAATACCTTCACAAAAGACTTCCTAAATTTTAAATTCATATTCGATTTAACTGATTTTCGTTTTTCAGGAACAATTTTCTTGCTGTTGCTACCTTGCATTTTGTATGATCTCTCGTTAGCCATCATCAGTTACTTTGATGTCCAAATAGACAAACTCATCTACTACGTTTAGTATCTCATTTCCTAAGCTAATTTAGTCAGTATCTCCTGATTTACTTCGACTGTCTTCCATTATTCTTATTTTAATTTTTATGTTCATCTTATGACTTCTTTTCCAGATAATATTCTTTCCGATGAAGAGCTTTTTCAAGCCCCTTCTCGTCTCTTACAGAATTGCAATGCCATTAACAAATCACAAAGTTCTTATTTCTTCTCCTTGAACTTGAATTCGCTCTCCAAATTTCTGCAGGGTTTCCTTCACTGCTTGTTTATTGTACAGGTTTACTAATAAGGGAGCTAGGCAACAACCCCGTCTCATTCCCTTCTCGACCACGGCTTCCCTTTCGTGTCGTGACACTTATAATTGCAGTGTGGTTTCTGTATGAGTTGAAAAAAACGTTTCGCAAACTATGTTTTATCCGTGCTACTTCAAAATTTCAAAGTATGTAATTAGATTAAGTGTTTCTAAATCCACAAATGCTATAAACATAGGTTTGCCTTTCTTCACCCTGTCTTTTAAGATAAGTCGTAGAGTACATATTACCTCGCGTGTACCCACATTTCTCCGTATCCCAAGCAGAACTTACCCGAGGTCAAATTCTACTTGTTTTTTTCATTCTTCTGTAAGTAATTCGTGTTAGTGCTTTGTAGCTGTGACTTATTAAATTAAAAGGAAATGAGTTCACGTACTTTTTCGGGAACAGTACAGACAAGGTTTCAGTCACTGTGTCACAGCTGACGACACCAGTGATGTCTAACGGTAGCTGCAAAGGCTACTTCCAAATCTATTAAAGAGAACGAACTAAACAGAACAAAAATTAACGAAATCAGACTACCATTTTACCGGAATGGGTATTATAAAGGTTATACTCTAAGCAGATGTTCAATACAGACGATGCCGTAACGTCCTTGTGTTGCAGATGACTTGCTGTACTTATATCGATTTGTGGGTGATTTCCATTGACAGCCACAGGGCGCACGTAATGTATGAAAAGGTACAGTGCATAGGTGATCTAAACAACAAGTAATCTGATGTCAACATGTTCCTAACTTCCGTGAAATTCGTACGTCTATATTCAAAAGCAATACAAAAACATTGAAGATGCCTCAGTTATGGTGAAATATATTTATAGATTCAATAAATCAAAAATTGTGTTCTTGCAGCAAGACAGACTTTCTGTAGCTCATTATTATTTACTAGAGCTCAAATTCTAACTGACATGGTCAGAATGTCTGACTGTGGGTATATGTCTACTTTTGAGAAGTACTGTAAACGGAGTAGACCTACATCGAGAGAATGTTCAGGATCGTAAAAGTAATTTACCTGTACTATATGTTCATCACTAGTGGAGAAGTGATAGCAGGCTACACTGGAACTCTGTGAATTTACTCTTTGGATAGCAAATCATTGGTGCGGAGTAACATATATAGAGTGGCTAATATTTATGTGGCTATTTGATTGTCTACATTGATGGTGATTTGGTATTAAAGCTATTGTTTTATAAAATATCTCCAAACCATCCAGCCGTTACTGCCAGCAGATGAATCCGGGCGACACCACTGCTTCTTTATTCAAGCAACTCCTCATTTCAGCTCACGAGGATGAGAGGACTCAGTTCCAGACCTCCCTATCGCAGAAAATAATCTGAGGAGGTACCAGGAATTGAACCCGGGTCCTTCTGCACCAAAGGCAGCGATGCTATTTCTTTATTTATTTCTTCATCATTAGGTCGTCAGTGATTCTTTGCCGATGTCACATGACATCTTTCACATTCTATCCATGAGAACTCCACACTTTTCTTTTCTTCTTTTTCACTACGTAGGGTGGCCAGTCGACTAATCGAACACGCTGAACTACTGCGCTGCAGCCATGTGGTTACGAAGGTGATTACATTTAAATACAGGGGTAAAGATCGTAACAGAAGAAGAACGAGTTGCCTTGAGACATGAGACATCAAGTTAGCAGAGCATCAGATAAGAAAACAGATGAGGTCTGTTATAAATTGTTGGATAACACAGGAGATATTGAATTTAATTGGGGAAATGAGAAAATATAAAAATATATTAAATGAAGCAGGCGGCAGTGAACACAGACCTCTAAAAATAAGATTGACAGAACAAGGAAAATAACTAAATGTTCAAATGTGTGTGAAATCTTATGGAACTTAACTGCTAAGGTCATCAGTCGCTAAGCTTATACATTACTTAACCTAAATTATCCTAAGTACAAACACACACACCCATGCCCGAGGGAGGATTCGAACCTCCGCCGGGACCAGCCGAAAATAACTAAGCAGGAATGGCTAGAGTACAAACGCAAAGACGTAGAAGCGCGCCTGACTAGGAGAAGGGCAGACGCCATCTATAGAAAAATTATAGGGACTTTTGGAGAGTAAAGAATCCAGACGTCATTTCCTCAGAATTAGTGAGACTTTAGGAAAACCGGTCACGACAAAACTATTCCACCTGGTGATCGAAATAAATGATGTGCGTGAAATATCATCAGACTTCACGAAGAATATAATAATAACCAATTCCGAAGAAGATATGTGCTAACAAGTGCGAAAAATTCCGAGGCGTCAATCGAACACGTGATGTCCAGGGTTAGATTTCCCGCCGGATCGGAAAATTTTTTCGCTCGGGGACTGCTTATTTATGTTGAGCTAAACATTTGATCTCATCTTTACCGACGAACAAGTCGTCGAAGCAGCGTTAAATAGAAGGAGCTGCACCAGGCAGTCCGACAAAATGGTTCAATTGGCTCTGAGCACTATGGGACTTAACATCTGAGGGCATCAGTCCCCTAGAACTTAGAACTACTTAAACCTAACTAAGCTAAGGACATCACACACATCCATGCGGGAGGCAGGATTTGAACCTGCGACCTAGCGGTCACGCGGTTCCAGACTGAAGCGCCTAGAACCGCACGGCCACACCGGCCGGCGGCAGTCCGACAAGCCAGGCCAATAATCTGTTAAGATCATTTCTTCCATTTCGGTTTAATAAGTCATTACTTCAAAACACTGAAGACAACAGCGCTGTACAAAGTATCAGCTTCTAAACTGTTAGATTATAATGTGTGAAGAAACTACTACCAGAAACTGAACACATCTTTCGTGTTGCAGGTAATACGCGAAAGGAAGTCAGCCCGTAAAACGAATGTAGCCCAGATCCAGGCACCACAGGAAGACGACATAGGTACTTGGCGTTCTAGTTATAAATGAGATACAATATAATGCCATGTCTGCCTAGGAAATTCGCACATAGTACTAAAAAACTTTTACAGGTAGGAAGCGACGTGTGGCTTTTCTGGACATGTTGTTGGACGCTTCTGAGAACGGCCAGAAACTTAACGACCAGGAGCTGCAGGAGGAAGTGGACACCTTCATGTTTGAGGTAAACCTGCTACTGAAATTTAATGTGTAGACAACGTGTGCTGAATTTAGCTTATGTAATTATCGATTCTGCAAAAGTGTTTTGATAACATAAATTAGACGGCTCAACAGAAAATTCCGGGCAAACCCGTAGCTTTCTCAGGCAAATGGTTAACTTCGATATAGTTCGAGAACTTGCAGATGTAATTTTAGGATGATACAAGAAATGGACAACTTTCTGTAATTCTCCATCATTTCTTTCTTAGTAGCATGTTCCACATATTACTTGTGCTACGTGGCAGTTTATTTAACCAAAGTATTCTGGATTCATATAATGCTGCCAGCCTATCAGCTAACTCATATAATTATAGCTGGTGATGCTAATATAAATTTTCTACACAGTAGTCCATCCAGTGTAAAATTTAAGCGGATGCTGTCTTCTTCAAACGTATCACTACTTCATCTTCCTCCTACGCATCATTCGAACGGTAGTCACGCTCATACCTATTATCTCGACAGCAGTGTGTCATGTATGGTACCATAAAGTCACAATGGAGGCAGGTAAAATCAGGCGACCACAGGTTTCGATACCAGGTCCTATACTCTTTTCGTTCTATGTAAATGATGTGACATTACTCCTTTCCTCTCGCAAATACCGCGTGTAAGCTGCTTATCTGCATTTGTAACTAAGTGCAAAACCTGTAAACCTGAAGACAGCTACCGAGAATCTAAACATCGACCTGCGTGGCTAAATCAAGGGATAGCGACATCACATATACAAATGGCTGTAGTATCGCGTACACAAGGTATAAAAAGGGAGTGCACTACCTAGCTCTCATTTATACTCAGATGATTCATCTGAAAAGGTGTCCGACGTGATTATGGTCGCACGACGGAAATTAACAGGCTTCAGACGCGGAATGGTAGTGGCAGCTACACGCGTGAAACATTCCAATTCGGAAATAGTTAGAAATCCAATATACCGAGATTCACAGAGTCGAGAGTGTGCCAATAATATCAGATTACACGCACTACTTCTCACCACGGTCAACGCAGTGGCAGTCCGGAACCGCGCGGCTGCTATGGTCGCAGGTTCGAATCCGGCCTCGGACATGGATGTGTGTGATGTCCTTAGGTTAGTTAGGTTTAAGTAGTTCTAAGTCTAGGGGACTGATGACCTCAGATGTTAAGTCCCATAGTGCTTAGAGCCATTTGAACCATTTTTGAACGCAGTGGCTTACGACCTTCACTTAACGACAGAGAGCAGCGGCGTTTGCGCAGAGTTGTTGAAGGTGACAGACAAGTAGCACTGCGTGAAATAATCGCAGAAATCAATGTGGTACGTGCGGCGATCATATCCGTTTGCACAGTGCGGTGAAATTTGGCGCTAATGGGCTATGGCAGCAGACGGCCGACGCGAATGTCTTTGCTAACAGCACGACATCGTCTGCATCGTCTCTCCTAGACTCGTGATCATATCGGACGGACACTAGGTGACTCAGAAACCGTGACCTGGTCAGATGAGTTCCGATTTCAATTGGTAAGAGCTGACGGTAGGGTTCGAGTGTGGCGCAGTCGCCACGAAGACATGGACCCAGCTGTCAATAAGTCACTGTGCAAACTGTTGTTGGCTCCGTAGTTGCGTGAGATCTCTTTACTTCAAATGAATTGGTTCTCCTGGTCCGGCTAAACCGACCATTGACTGGCAATTCTGGAAACATCCCCCAGGCTGTGGCTAAGCCATGTCTCCGCAATATCCTTTCTTTCAGGAGTGCTAGTTCTGCAAGGTTTGCAAGAGAGCTTCTGTAAAGTTTGGAAGGTAGGAGACGAGGTACTGGCAGAAGTGAAGCTGTGAGGACGGGTCGTGAGTCGTGCTTGGGTAGCTCAGTTGGTAGAGCACTTGCCCGCGAAAGGCAAAGGTCACGAGTTCGAGTCTCGGCCCGGCACACAGTTTTAATCTGCCAGGAAGTTTCATATCAGCGCACACTACGCTTCAGAGAGAAAATCTCATTCTGGAAACATCCCCCCGGCTGTGGCCAAGCCATGTCTCCGCAATATCCTTTCTTTCAGGAGTGCTAGTTCTGCAAGGTTCGCAAGAGAGCTTCTGTAAAGTTTGGAAGGTAGGAGACGAGGTACTGGCAGAAGTGAAGCTGTGAGGACGGGTCGTGAGTCGTGCTTGGGTAGCTCAGTTGGTAGAGCAGTTGCCCGCGAAAGGCAAAGGTCCCGAGTTCGAGTCTGGCCCAGCACACAGTTTTAATCTGCCAGGAAGTTTCATATCAGCGCACGCTACGCTACAGAGTGAAAATCTTATTCTGCAGACGAAGATGCCCAAAAATACATTTTCATTTGTTTATAGAGAGGTTTCCTCGCTGGCGCTGGTTTTATGTGACTGAATTAGTGCCTACAGATTTTCATAGTTATGTAACAAGCGTATAAGACCGGTGTCAGGAAAAGGGAGGGAGACTATTTTGCCACAGATCTGTGTTAATAGGCGGTTTCGTTCCTGACTCGCTAATTTGAATTATTTTATAAGTCATTTAATTGTAGCACAAATGTAATGTGAAGCTGGGATTAACAATCTTACCCGAGGATCATTTTCTAGGTGATTGACGGTGGTTTGAACTCCATCATACTTCACTAGACTTTGTTCTATTGGAGATGGCATGTTACTGCTTTTTACTCGCCACTGAATTGACTAACGTAAGAAATTTAATGTAGACACATACCACGGTGTAATTAGGCGTTCTTCACGTGCGCACATCATTGCCAGAGTTGAAACAAACGGTAAATAACAGAAAAAATAAATACTAGGTTTGGACCCTCCGCATAACAATTACGATATGATACGCTAAATGAAGATATGTCTCAAAAACTAGTTATTTTGCGGATGTTATAGCACAAAATATTAATGCATCGAAACAGACAAAGAATGACAACGTTCTGCTCATCTCCGGAAACTGCGGTGGTATAACGCTTTAGAGAGGCTTCAATTCATTGTATGCAACATCCTCTTTAAATTCTGTACTAGTCTAGTGATACTTCAGGGACGTTCACAAAAGTTGCTAACTGTCTTGTAGCCGGCCTGGGTGGCCGAGTGGTTCTAGACGCTACAGTCTGGAACCGCGCGACCGCTACGATCGCAGGTTCGAATCCTGCCTCGGGAATGGATGTGTGTGATGTCCTTGGGTTAGTTAGGTTTACGTAGTTTTAAGTTCTAGGGGACTGATGACCTCAGAAGTTAAGTCGTGTAGTGCTCAGAGCCATTTAAACCATTTAAACTGTCTTGTACAGAGTTTGCAATTCATTACACACATTTTTCTCTCAACTACTGAATGTAGTAAGTTATTTCAAAGTTGAATCGAAGTTATTTAGCGAAGCTATCCAGTAGTCTAGGAGCCCTAAGTAATTTGAGGAAATCTCAGAAATGGTAAACAATAAATATGAAAGTCAGCCTGGGAACTGAAAAGCAAATCTCTCAGATACAAGTCCATTCTTTTAACTGAAAGAAACGTTGTTCACAATTTCCGCTGTTGGAATTGATCTATTTGTATTATGACGTGTGTTAGATTTCAATAATTGATACTGAATAATTTTCTTTTTATGGCTTACTGCACGGATGAAGGACTTCAAGTGATGATTTATATGAGAAAAAGTACCACCACAGCTGTATCTTGGGAATGCATTTATTCTATCACACTACTAGTTTCGGCCTTACATTACCGCCATCCTCAGACCCCAGCACTGCCAAAAGAGTATTTGATGTCCTCGGCGCATTTACTGTGTGATCCTTGTTACCAAAAAACCTGGGCTAGCTTTCATAAGGAGTCTATACTCTGACAGTGGAGACAACAATGTGTCGAGTATAGAATCCTGATGAAAGCTAGCTCAGGATTTTGGTAACAAGGAACCCACAGTAAATGCGGCAAGGAAATCGAATAATCTTTTGGCAGTGATGAGGATGGCGGTGACAGAATAAGTACATTCTCGGTACAGCTGTGGTGGTACTTTTTCTCATATGAATAGTTTTCTATTTTTCGAAATTTTTTCTTTTCATGTTTTTACAAATAGTAGCAGTCCTACAAAGCCATACAATACGTTTCCATTGATTTATGTGCTTGCCACCCGTGGGTGCTAGTTGTCCAAAGCTCGAGTGCTACTTCTGAGCACAGCGGTTCCACATATCTCAAATTATCTCCCGAGTCATATTTGATTGTGTAAAGTATTTTTGAGCCATCTAAGTTTTTATTCCTTTTTTTAAAGGGCCACGACACGACGTCGGTTGCCATGTCATGGGTTCTTATGCTGCTGGGACATCATCCTGGTATCCAAGTGAGTGTAAATTCTTACCTATATTTTCTTGTAGATTAGGTACAACCGCAAATATTAGCACAATTGCTAGTTTTACACTAGAATTGTCACGGGTTTTTAATCACGTTCGCGGCAGCTTTCATCGAGGACTCAGGGAGTGTTAATAGAAATCATTGTATAGAGCAGGGAAGATGAAACAAAAAGGAATTACTATTGTTAAACTGCTGGAACAATAGGACACCAAATTAAAGTGCGAAAAGTGGCAATTAGTACTAAACAAAGAAAAGTGCGAGGTCATCCAAATGGGTACTAAAAGAAATCCGATAAATTTTGGGTATACGATAAATCGCGCAAATCTAAGGGCTGTCAATTCGACTAAATATCTAGGAATTACAATTACGAGCAACTTAAATTGGAAAGACCACATAGATAAGGCGAAACACAGACTGTGCTTTGTTGGCAGAACACTTAGAAGGTGCGACAAACCCACTAAAGAGACAGCCTACACTACACTTGTCCGTCCTCTGCTGGAATATTGCTGCGTGGTATGGGATCCTTGCCAGGTAGGATTGACGGAGAACACCGAAAAAGTGCAAAGAAGGGCAGCTCGTTTCGTCTTATCGTGCAATAGGGGTGAGAGTGTCTCTGATATGATACGCGAGTTGGGGTGGCAGTCACTGAAACAAAGGCGGTTTTCTTTGCGGCGAGATCTATTTACGAAATTTCAATCACCACTTTCTCTTCCGAATGCGAAAATATTTTCTTGACACCCATCTACGTAGGGAGAAATTATCATTGTAATAAAATAAGAGAAATCAGAGCTCGAACGGAAAGATTGAGGTGTTCCTTTTTCCCACGCACCATTCGAGAGTGGAATGGTAGAGTAGTAGCATGAACATGGTTCGATGAACCCTCTGCCAGGCAATTAAGTGTGAATTGAAGAGTAACCACGTAGATGTAGATGTACATGCAAAGTTCGTGAACATATGTTTCTTTGTGCGTTTGGTTTTTGCATACGTGTGCGTGGGGGAGGGGGGGGAGGCCGGAGAGAAAGGAGGGGGGTGGGAGAGAGACAGACAGAACAATCGAGAGACAGTGTATGCTTGTGTATCAGTGTGTGTGAAATGTTGAGTGCAAACTGTTCGTCCCTGGAACGGACGTCACTGATGTTGCCCTCTGCCTATAGGAGAAAGTCTTCGCTGAGCTGGATGACATATTTCGAGACGATCCTAAGAGACGTCCAACTACTCATGATCTGAACAACATGAAGTACCTCGAGATGGTCATCAAGGAAGCCCTGAGACTGTACCCGAGTGTGCCTGCCATCGGCCGCCGAGCGACGAAAGACATCGAAATTGGTGGGTGTAACACATCGTACCTGATTTCCACTTCGTTTGAATCCACGACGTACGGAGACTGTCTCACTTAAATTTTTATTTCTTGTAATCCGTGATTTTGATGGCGCGTGATAGACAATGGAGAATTCTTATCCCATGGACACCGTTCTCAGTACGTTTTCGTGCAAGCATGTGTTCACAGTTATCTTTGGCATATTTAAACTGTACATGAACCCTAAATTTTATCTTTCTGTACTTCTCAATACACCGACATAAGAAAAATAAGAAATCGTTTATCACGTTGCTGATGAGCCACTTACGCTACCAGTCAAAAGTTTACTACCAACTATCATAAATACGGTTTTCGGCTAAAAAAGGGATATCTTTTTGGGTATTCTTTCAGCCACCATTTTGATAATAATACAAATATAAACATGTAAAGGCTAAGCGCCTCAGTAGTGTGTTTGAGTGGTTGTTTGCCCAGACGTCTGTTGACGAATATCCACAACAATGTTGACGTGCCTTTACCTCCGACGGCTCCATTCGACTAGGCGTTATTCCTTCTGCTGTCTGTTCACATTAGTTTACAATACGATCTGGCAGTGTATGTATACGTGATGAAGTTCATACCATATTACCCCCTAATGAGACACTAAGAGGAGACTGTAACTGAAAAAGTGTTGTAATTGTAGCTCTGCATGAGGAAGGCTATTCTTGTGAGACAGTAGCAACAAATCTCTGTATGTAGATCTTTTTAGAGATGGTTTCGGGACTCGGCTGTTCGATAGGCGATGTTAAATTAAACACCTTTCAGCCGTCAGTTTTCAACCCTATTTTATTTGGCGACCAGTTTCAGCGAATTACTACGCCATTATCGGCAGGTGATGCTTGAAGTGTTCACTGTAGCATACATCTACTAATACCAGTATTGCTAGCCCCTGTTTTGATCACAACCGAGGTAGACTCTTCCTTCACGTCGGTCAGGGGCCTGAAGATGGCGTAGTAAAACGCTGAAACTGGTTGCCAGATAAAATAAGGTTGAAAATAGAAGGGTGAAAGGTGTTTAACGTGACATCCCCGATAGCAACAAACGTTGGCGCAGTACATTCTACGGTGCACGTTGCACCCGTTCCAACAAACTGGTGCCAATGCAGTTGTTTCTTGATCTGGAAGACCCCGGGTAACATCATGCAGGGAAGATCGGCTCGTAAGTGTATAGAGTAAACGTCAGAGAACTCTTACTGCACCTAAAATTCGCGAGGAAGTACATAGAATACGAGCAGGTCCGATCTCTACCTCAACCGTACAACGCCCTCTCCATGAATAAGGTTTAAAGGGGTGAATAGCGGCCAAAAAGCCTTTATTACGCAAACAAAATAAGGTGATACGATTGCAGTGGACACAGCAACATAGCAACTGAAGCATGCAGCAATGGTCCAAGTTGTTATTCAGACTGAATTACGTGGAAGTCATGAACGAATGTGTGTTCGTCGACTTCGTGGAGAACGTTTCAAAAGTCAGTGACTGACGTCAACGGTGAAACATGGTGGAGGATAGTTCACGGTGTGGCAATATTTTGGGGAAGATAAACTCGGTGATCTAGAAAAATTAATTTAGTATTAAAGAAGGAAAGATGTCAGAGGATGCTGAAACAACAATGCACTTCCGTCTGGCAAGAGACTTATTAGTCATGAATTTGTTCTGCAGCAGGACACTGATCCGAAACACGCTTATAAATTGTGCAAAGGGTATTTCAGTAGAAAACAGAAATATGTCGAACTGAAGAATATGATTTAGCCATGTCAGTCACCTGACTTTAATCACATTGAACTCTTATGGAATGACCTTGAAAAGGAGGTCGGAGAACTGAGATCATCTAATGGTGGTGATAAATGGAATGCTTTGCAGACGTATTGGATTGCAGTATTTGCAAAAACACGGCATAATCTTGTCTCCAGAATGCCAACGGTTTTTGTAGCTGTTCTGAGGGCAAAGAGTGGATACTTGAAGAGGCTAAAATGTAAATCATATTGTATCTTGCTTAGTAACAAAGAGAGAAAATATTTATTTTCTTGGTCTAGTTAGTTGTACGTTTGTGCATTGAAATAAAATATGTAGTTTTTATGATAATTAAATCGAAACCCTTAGCTGCAGACATCTGTTGACATACATCAATTGGGACAGTCGAAAATGTGTGACCCGAACGGGACGCGAACCCAGGGTCTCCTGCTTACATGTCAGGCACTCTACCCATTTTTTTTTTTTTTTTTTTTTTTTTTTTTTTTTTTTTTTTTTTTTTTTTTTTTTTTTAAATTTAGGCAGTGGCGGGGATCGAACGCGGGACCGAAGACGTTTTGATTATGATCAAAGACTGTACCCCTTTTTTTTTTTTTTTTTTTTTTTTTTTTTTTTTTTTTTTTACCGTAGCAACAGCGCGGCTCCGGACTGGAGCGCCTTTTTTTTTTTTTTTTTTTTTTTTTTTTTTTTTTTTTTTTTTTTTTTTTTCGGGACCTTTCTCTTTCGCAGGCAAGTGCTCTGCCAACCTTTTTTTTTTTTTTTTTTTTTTTGTTTTTTTTTTTTTAAAAAAAAAGTTTTTTTCTTTTTTTTTTAAGTAAGAAAATTACCTCTTTCACTTCAGGCGTTGGCCCCTATCACCCATACTACCCCCAAAAACCTATCTAGCCTAAAAACAAAAACAAAGCTAGTGCCACCGCCACTTTCATCCTGAAGCTAATTAGGACGGCTGTTCGCCGCCACTTCAGGTTCCGCCAACGAACAAAAATTAAATATGCCTCTGAACTTTGTATAAAAAAAAATAAAATAAAAGAAGAAAGGAAAGGGTATAATACTTTATTAAATTTTATTTGTTGTTAATTTGGTTCTTATTTTGTTCTTGTGTATTTATTTGGATTTGAAAGCAGGTCTCCTACCCACGTTTTTTTTTTTTTTTTTTTTTTTTTTTTTTTTTTTTTTTACAATGTGCGAACAGTCACAGTTAACCAAGCCTGGAAAACTAAAACAGAATGAAGACGCCATCGAAGATATGAGACATAAATAGCATGAAAAGAAAGCTACCACGTCGTAGTGAGGCTTCCCAGCGACTGCGCCCACTGATAAGATTGTTCAATATATGGTCGTTTGCAGTTCGTTCTGACCTCATCTGCCACTGCCTGGAACATTCCAGCTACACGGCGGGCTGTGAAAGGCACTCCATAGGTAGTTTGCGAAGCACTGTCGATATCTGGTATGCCCGGAAATAGCATGATGTCTTTCTTGCAAATAGAGCCAGAAGTCAAGGAAATCCTTGTGTCCGTCACGACAGAGGTAATGGACGGCATGTCCACGTATCCAGGTGACGGAGTTGGTTCGAGTCTTGGGGTAAAATGTCTCATCCGGAAACAATAACGTGCGTGCAGATATATGCTCCGGCCTAACTCGCAAGAGATAAGCCAGCATCTGCCGCACTAGGTGCCAAACCGGTTCCGCCTCTCCACAGCTGAGGCGGTGCTCGTCAGAATCTACTGTATTACAACCCACACAATTGGGAGATTCTGTCATGTGGATATTGTAGAGACGTTCTTGCGTCACGAGCTTCCCATTAACGACGACGTACCATTGAGAAACTACATCGGAATCAAGCATGGCATCGTGTACAGTCTTCCACACCACGCGCCACCGTACGTCAGGATATTTTAGTTCGACCACATTTAGGGGGCGGCGTTGCAGCATGTCATGATATAGGCGTCGAGTTGTGGCCATTTGTGGTGTCGTGAGCGCTACACTGCAATAACTTTGTTCTAAATAGAAACGTCCTATATAAAAGAGGGGCGCCGGGATGTCCTGTAGTGGCACCGGCGCTCTTAGTGAAGCAGGACGTAGCGCCGTCAGAAGCAGACTCGTGAGGCTCGTAGGACAACGGCGCAGCAGACATAAATGTGAGCTGACATAGAGGGCAATGGCCCTATCATGGACGTTAACTAGGCCGAGACCACCTTTGTCCTTGGGGAGGGTAAGAGATACGTATCTGATCTTCAGTAACATACCAGTGGTGACGAAGTATCCCAGCGCTGCCATAATGCTACGAGCCAAGGGCTTCGGAATGGGTAGCGTTTGGGCGACATGCGGTATGCGGGACGCAAGGTATACATTGGCATAATACGCCCGCTGAATGATGTTGAGGGATCGCAACCGCTGATTTGCAATTCCGGCCCTAATTTGGTTAAGAAGGCGTCGATAATTGAGCGTCGTCGCGCGTCGCATGTCGTTCATGAAATCTAAGCCCAAGCAGCGTACAGTATCACTGAAGCGTAAGGGGGCAATGTGTTCCTGCGGTAGCCCAACCCCGATGCTCAAGGCGACGGACTTGTCCACGTTGATTTGGCTACCAGAAGCTGTACCGTAGGTTCCAATCCAGTCCAAAGCTGCGGCCATATCGTCAGCTCCTCGTATGACGATCATCAAATCATCCGCATATGCGGTGCAGCGATAGATGCAGCCGCCGAACTGTATCCCAGTGAGCCTGTCTCGGAGACCACACAACAAGGGTTCTAAGGCCAATGCAAATAACAATGTTGATAATGGACATCCCTGTCGTACTGATCGGCGGATCGGCATGGGTGCCGTCAGTCTTCCATTGACAAGAACTCGAGAAGTTGCACCATGTAGTAGGCGTGTCAACACTGTGATAAAGGGGTCGGGGTATTCCATGCGCCGTAGAACGGCCGTGAGGAAAGTGTGGCCCACACGGTCAAAAGCCTGGCTAAAGTCGATAGACACGAGGGCTGCCGGCAAACGTCTCACCCGTGCAAGGGAGATGAGATCTCTGTAACGACATAACGCAGTTCTGATGTTGTTGGGTCCCCCCAAGGACGTCTGATCGCCGGACAAGACGTGCAATAGTGTGCCGCGAATACGTTCTGATAGCAGCCTCGAAAAGATCTTGAAGTCGCTGTTCAATAACGTTAAGGGACGATAGTCGCGGACATGATTCCGTCCCTTCGGCTTATGGATGGGGACAATCAGACCTTCCAAGAATGGTGCAGGCAATGTTATACCCGGGGACATCAATTCCTGGCAAATTTCAATCAAACACGGTAGCAACAGTTGTTTAAAGGCTCGATAGAACTCTAATGGTAACCCATCGATTCCTGGTGATTTATGGGGAGCACCTTTACCAATGGCGTGGAGCACTTCCTCTTCTGTCACTTCTCCCAGTAAAGTCGGTACCATGTCTAGTGGAACTGTACCGTGGACATGTGCTGAAACGGTGTCTACCGTCGCCATATCAGGGAGCACTGCTGAATAAAGTTGAGCGTAATGCCCATAGAAGGCTTCTGCTATATCTGCTTGTTCTACCACATGTCGACCGTCGTCGGTTATCATGTCGGTTACCAGTGCCCTACGGCGCCTCCTGCGTTCTATGAGCACGTGGTGCATAGATGGCCTTTCTGATTGTATCATGTCTGGAGCACGCGACCGTATAACAGCGCCTTGTAAATGATGGCGTGCTAAGGAGACGAGCTGCGCTTTCGCGCGATTGACTGTGATCTGCCTGTCAGGTGAGGGCTCCATAGCAAGACATTCCCGTAGTACGGTGTAATAAAAGTTTTCCGTGCTCCTCCTCCATGCCGCTGCTTCCCGGCCGTAAGCCATGAAGGTGCGTCTAAGAGCAGGCTTCGCACACTCAATCCACCAACTGAGGGTCGATCGGTACCGACCACGACGCCGTAAGGACGCGTTCCACGACTCTTCGACAGCACCTTTACATGCCGGCTCGTCCAGATGGGCGACGTTCAGTTTCCAGGGAGGCCTACTGCGCCACACACGTGCAGGTTTGAGGGCAATGGTGCAAATATAGGCTGTGTGGTCGGTGAATGCAGCGGGCCAGAGCTCTGCTCCTCTCGTCGCCGTCGAAAGGGTGCTTGTGACGTAAATCCTGTCCAACCGACTTGATGAATGGCTTGTATAATGGGTGTAACCAGGAGCTGGGCCATGGATGTGGCGCCACGTGTCAATCAGGTGGAGGTCACGCACTAGCATTTCCAATTCCGCACACGGGACGTGATGTGGCTGCTGATCAGATGGAGATAATGTACAGTTAAAATCTCCTCCGATCACCATATCGTCTATGTGGCCCATAAATAGACGCGTAATATCTTCCGAAAAAAAGCGGGCCCGATCTCTCCGTCTCCCTGATCCTGAAGGGGCATATACATTGATGAGTCGTACACCGTTGACAGTTACTGCCATGGCTCTTGCACTCGGTAGGTACAGTACTTCCGTAGCCGCCAAACCGTCCCGTAGCAGAACAGCCACACCACAATCGGTAGAAGAGGCGTGGGAGATGTGGGCGGTATATCCGTAGAAGTCAGGGAAACTAGCGACACATACTTCCTGTAAGAGGGCCACGTCGATGTCCGCCGCCTCAAGCATGCGATGTAGCATTGTCAGTTTGTGTGGTGCCCTTATCGCGTTGATATTGATTGTGGCAAGGCGAAAGGTGTGCTGCCTAGCCTCTTCACCTAGGGTAGACGCCATGGCACTAAAAGCTAACCGCAAGAGATGCCGGACCCACCAAACCCGTTACAAGTTATGAGTCGTTCACGCTAGTAGTGGCATCCCCAATGCCGCCCCCTCCCCTGTCACCCGTGCCCTCTTCAGGAAGTCCCTCAACATCGTCCGACCACAGTGGGTGCAACACGATGCTGTGTGGCTGATCGGCACCTAAATCTCTCTCACGTACGTCGTCTTTGGTAGAGGTAGACGGATCGCCATCCATCGACGCGACCTGCCGCGTTTGTGGTGTAAGAAGTAACTGGGCACTCGTAGTATGGGCAAGTGAACCGTCTACACCACTTAGATCCTCAGCAGGCGCAGCATCCATGCTGTCTGATGAGATGTCACCTTCTTGACCGGCCGTGTGTAGGAGGCAATCGTCAGACGGGGTCCGCCGACGTCGCTTGCGTCGTCGGGGCGAACGTTGCTTTCGAACGTGGACATCCGTATCCGAATGTGGGAGGCAATCCAGCGTCGTATCACCTTCCGCTAGGAAAGCCGCGGTCGGGACAATGTTCGCGTCCACGTCCATCGCGTTCTGAATGTTATGTTGCGTCTGGAGTCCGTGGGACTGTTGCTGCTGTTGGTGCTGTGGAGGGGGCGACATATGGGTTGGCACCGAGGGTCCTTCCTCTTCCTCCCGTGGTACTTCCGGCGTCGATGGATGTGTCTGATCGCCCGTTTCGTCCTCAACTATGGTGCGCATCGTCGTCTGAGCGTACGTGAGGGGCAGGATTGTCGTCCCCGTCGGGGAAACGGAGTCTCCCACAGGTATCTGCGTAATTCTACGTTGTAAGCAGCTCGATCGAACATGGCCTTCCTGCCCACATCCGGAACAGGTACGCGGTTGACCGTCGTACATGATGATTGCACGGCAGCCACCGATGTTCAAATAGGACGGCACATGTTTCTTGAGCTCAAGTTTAATTTGGCGCACACCATTGTAGACCTTATACGTCGAGAAAGTTTGCCACTTTTCTGCAACGTGGCTGATAACATTGCCATATGGTCGGAAGGCGTCCTTGACAACTTCCTCTGGGACCTCGAAGGGGAGCTCAAAAACTCTTACAGTCCTTAGGCCCATGCCTGCATGATCCACAGTCACTGCACCGATATGCCCGTCAGCATGTTTGAATCGGAGAGAGTTCGAGTATTTAGAAACCACTGTCGCGCAGACCTCTGCACTGGTCATTTTAACATAAACCACGCTCGCCGTTATAGAAAAATGTATTCCGACGACAGTCGCCGGATCTAAACGTAGATCGTCGCGTATGAACTGTTCTATTTCATAGGCTCGAGGACGCGCGTGATCTGGTTGGAAAGTAATTTTGATCGTATCGTGGCGCCATGTGTGTGCCATAATCGCACTGAACTTGGAACAAATACAACTCGCGCCGCGAAAAGGTAAACACAAGCAAGCGCTCACGGTCGCGCACGGCGAGGCGCAGCGGACGTCCTCGCCCCACCGCAGCCGAAAGCAGACTGTACCCATTTGAGCCACCGAGGAGACAGAGCAAAGTGCGACTGCAGGGACTTATCCCTTGCACGCTTCCCGTGAGACCCACATGCCCAACTGCCCACAACGTACATTCGTAATGCTCCGGTCGGTGCACACATTTTCATCTGTCCCCATTGACGAATATCAACACCTGCTGCAGCTAGGGGTTTCGATTTAATTATCATTTCATTCTAGAGAATCTGCAGTTCATCAATGTTACCTGTTCTTTCGGGAACAGCTACTATCTTCTTATAGTTAAAGGCTACCCGGCCACTGAACTTCTTCTGTGCGAATGTACACGCTCTGACCGGACTCTTACGGGACTCGGCAGCTTAGTCTGCCGCAAGTAATGAGTGAATGGGCAAATATCTATTAGGAGCACTACGAATGTAAGTTGTGGACAGTTGGGAATGTGGGTATCACGGGCAGCGTGCAAGGGATACGTCCCTGCACTCGCGCTATCCTTTGTCCTCTCGATGGCTCAGATGGATAGAGCCTCTGCCATGTAAGCAGAAGATCCCGGGTTCGAGTCTGGTCGCGGCACATATTTTCAACTGTCCCCGTTGATGTATATCAACATCTGTCTGCAGATAAGGGTTTCGATTTAATTATCATTTCATTCTAGTTAAGCTGCACCGTCTTCAATGGTATCTGTTCTTTTGGGAACAGATACTATCTTCATATAGTTTTTATCAAGATGATCGAAAACTTTTGACCAGTAGTGCAACTGATCACAACAGTAGTGCAACTGACCACCAGCCAGCATTCATGGTAATCGCCAGCTGCAAGCCCCACAGCATCTAGAGAAGCAGGAAGTGACTCGCTTGTCTGTCAGGAGTGGTTAGCTAACACTAATATCCGAAGCCACGGTCGCTTCAGTACTTCTGCACTTGCAGTATGATGCGTGGATAAGTACTCGCATAGCGATAACACAGACCGATGTTGTCCTATAGATGGTCAACTGGGTTAATGCGTGGGTGACTTAGTGGTAAGTGATGGACTTTGAGTCCTCCTGTTACATGTCTGTCGTACAGGATATTGTGTGTTTTTGGAAGTTTCCACTAAGATAATGTCACAGAGCTGTATTCTCGGCCGCACTTTTCGAGGCCATATATGATGCAAATCTTATAGAATTACTGATGAATGGAGAGAAGATATTTTATGCAGTAACGTCACTATAATATATATCAGTTCGACTGATGATTCTCTCAAGTAACAGACAGGTGAAAAAAGCTTGAATCCGCCGCACTCTTGGCGGAATGTGCACAGTTATGAAACTTCCTGGCAGATTAGAACTGAGTGTCACACAGGGACTGGAATCTGGAACGTTGACTTTCTGGTTAGTGTTTCACTTTGTTGTGGTTAACGCTAAATTCTTGAGGCTTACGCAAGTTTTTCTCATTCATTTACTTGCGTTAAGTGTGTAGGTGCAGCAAACAAAGAAAAGACACACAAGCTACAGAACAGAACAGAAGTTTATTGTCTCATAACATACTGTTTCAAGCTATGGCTTAATGTACGGGAGATTCGTCAAAACACAAATACTTTTTACAGTTTTCTTAAAATATCGTTAATATAACATCCTGTACTAGAAACATAATTAACACACAACTTATGATTTTTTGCAACAACAAATTATTACATCCTAAGTACATGTTCTCTCCTGCTCAGATTTTCAGATGGTTCTTCATGAACCCTTCGGCTGAACAGTAACATATCTATACCAGTTTTTCACACAATATTTTTTAATGTTTCCAGATAAATACTGAGCAGATCTTTTCTCTTTACTTTGTTGTAAATTTATACACATATACTGCAGAGTGTGAGCGTAAAGTATTAGTTGTGGGTGGGCACCATCAAATTATTTTCTTTCCTGGGGTCATTAACATGTTGAAAATCATTTGCTGCAAATAAACCAGGGGTACTTTGCACAAAGAAAATCAGTTCATAGATATACAGTGTAGGGTTCACTTAATATACTTAGATTTCTTAGGAGTGGGTGATATGGTTTTCTTCGCTTTATAACGTGTGTATTTCTAAAGACTGTTTTTTGAAGTTTTGGTATTCAAGACATACAATTCGAGCTATCCCAAAATATAATTCTGTACCTTACTATGGTTTGTAGTACCTGTGATATACTATTTTCCTTATCTTCATGCTGATAGTATTGTGGAGTATCATCATTGGATATGCTAGGCTACTTAATTCATTTCAAGGTACTGTGTACGTGAACTTCATGAGACATTTTTACCTAATTGTATTCCTTAAAATTTCATATAACTAGATGCCTGCAAATTCTGGTTTTGGTGATGAATTTGAACACCATTTAACTATGTTCGTTTTGTTTTAAACTATAGTGACTGAGTTTCTTCTATGTTTAGTTTTAACCCAATTAAATTGAGCCAGGTACCAAATTTTCTATTGTGACAGTTTGAGGAATTTGGTCGGTACTGTTAATTTCAATAATTGCAGCTCTGTCATCCTCAAATAAAATAAGTGGCACTCCGTATTAAGCGGTAGGTCATTTATGTAACACATAAACTCAATGCGACCGAAGACAATCCTGGGATACTCTTTGTAAAATATTTTTGCATTGTGAAGCGTAATTTCCTCTCTTTGTGTTCAGTGGGTTGGGTAGGACCTACACCATTCTAATACTATGATTATAAACTGTAATTTCTCCAGTTTAGACAGTATCAAGCGGTGGTACACACTATCCAAAGCCTTTGATAGATCACAAAAAGTTACAGTGGCATGCAGAGAGCTGTCTACAGATGACCTAATTTTATCTACAAACTGGTTGACAGCAAATAAGGTGCTTTGCCTTTCTGAAATCCATACTGATCTTTCGAAATAATGCGTATTGTGACAACCTTTTCAAATATTTTTAATAGTGATGGGAGAAGAGAGATTGGGCTAAGGTTTGCCATATGCTCTCTTCTGCCTTTTTCTATTCGTGGTTTAAATATTGCATACTAAACGGTATCTGGAAAACACCCTTTTTCAAAGGATTGATTAACTACTGTGAATAGTGGCTACACAATTATTTTAGAGAATGCCTTTAACATTTTTATTGATATTTCGCCCCATCCTACTGATATTTTACTTTTAGTGATTGCATAGCATTTTCTGTATATTTTGCAATTGTTTTGTTAAATTTATTGAAAGCTGCACCTTAAAATTCCTGAATATCAAAGAAATTTCTCTTATGTATGCAACTTTCTACAGTAATGTTTGATTTGTTTACATTTAAAAATAATTCGTTAAGCAGTTCTTAGATCTGAACAGATTTACAATACTTTTGTCCTCTGTCTTGATTTTTGAAATAGATTGACCTCTAGTTGTAATGCCTGTTTCAGCTCTGATCTATGATCGTAGCGCTTATGAATTGTTTTCACTATTATTTGCCAGTTCCTGTGCAGTATGTAGAACTTTCTTAAAAATGTTTTTAGATCAGTAACCAAATCAGGAATTTCGATGTATTTCAGTTCACTGTGTAGCTGTCTTATTCCTGCATTAGGTATGTTTTCAGTATTCCATTTTACTTTATTTCCTTCTTTTTTACTGTATGCTGCAAGACGAAAGGTTCCGTTAAATACGTGCAAGAAGTTTTCCAGGAATTAAGAAAAATTTTCGGGACAAGAAATGCTATGTTCTATAGTCCACGTCACGTTATTTAATCTATAGTAAGAAACGTACAAAAGAACTGTAAAGGTAATCGGAGCCATACACTCGGTATTTTCAATGTTTGGTGTATTATAGTTGCCTCTATTCTGCACTAAGCAATTTCAAAAGCAAATACTAGCTACAACTTGTGGCCCAAACGAAATCTGTACTTTCGGAGAACCTTTTTAGTCTAAATACAGTGGTGTGAAACCTGTAGTACACAGTAAGTATTGCTTGCACACTTCTCTGGTCTCACAGGTAGCTACAAAATTCCTGAGGGCTGCCTGATAACCCTCAACATCCGGCACACTCACCGCGACCCCGACCACTGGCCGGACCCGGAGCGCTTCGACCCGGACAACTTCCTGCCGGAGAGGGTGCAGGGCAGGCACCCCTTCGCCTACGTGCCCTTCAGCGCTGGGCCCCGAAACTGTATAGGTAAGACGTATAGCTACTGCACTCTCTAAACTTTCATGACTACAAAACATATTCACTGCATTATTTCGCATCTGATGCAGTTAGCACAAGAATTCACGAAAATGAGATGCACATATGAAATCATTTAGTACTTACCCTGATTGTAACGTAGAATCAATCTTCTTTGTTCTCACTTTTTTTCACTGTGTCCATAATTTAAGTTTTACAAATTTCTGCTCTGAGTATAATGTTATCTATAAACAAACTTTTTAGGTGTTAAAAGGTCAATCTTTTTTCGTTATAGTTATCTCAGTTTACATCCTTCTTACACAAAACGAGAGACAATCTGCCGCTTCATGCTGTGCTCGTGTCTAACCCTCAGATATCGACTTCACAATCTTGAAATCAAACAGTAACTGATTCAACTAAAAAAACCTTCCTTTTTTCTCCCTCACTCTTCTGACCGGTCAACTACGGATTCCATTCCTGTGCCAACCTCAGAATAGCATGTGCACCTAACGTTGTCAGTTAATTATTGGGTGTATTCCGGTCTGAACATTCGCCTACAGTTTTTACACTCTACAGTTCCCTTTAGTAGCACGGAAATTATTCCATGATATGTTAACAAATATTCCACCGTCTCGTCTCTTCTTGTTGTCAGCGTTTGCTCATCTCATCAGACATTCTGTGAAGAACTTTCCCATTTCGTACCTCAACCGTTCATTTAGTTTTCAACATTCGTTTATAATACTGTATCTCAAATGCTTAGATTCTCATCTATTCATATTTCAATATTAATTTTTGAAATTTAAAAGTTGTTTATATTTTTTTGTATTTATGTTTTACAATGGCATTGTTAATTGCTTACAATGTATTCCTATTTATTTATATACAAAGCTTTTATGATCACTCCAAGAACCATAACGCCGCACATATCTCTCATCAGAAGTAACCAATCGACAAGATAAACCAAACCTTGAGCTACCTAACTTTTCACCACATTGACCAGCAGACTCGTGAAACAAACAGCAATAAGTCATTACAACTGTATTAATAAGCGAGATTCAGCCATGAACTTTTCATAAACAAGAGTATGCATTTTTTGCGTCAGAATACATCCATACAGCAACTTTGCTTGGCTGCATTTTCCTGTTAACAGCCTTCTGCTCTAAGCGATAGAATGCACGTTCTATACAACAACTGCCGTTGTCTGTGACGTATGGCCAGAGATGTTTCACTAACAGTGGGCAATTTAAATGTTGTAGGAAAAGGTTCTGAAATTACTTAATATAAGAATTTTAAAATATAGTTGAAATTAACAGTTCATAAAAATACAGATTGTAGAGATATTTTGTGTAAACTTTGATCAGTGAAGTACCAAACAGATGACAGAAGTAGCGGCAAAGTAAATAACTTCCAATGGACAGAGGAGACTTCCAACACTGTAGGTCTAAGAACAGGTGACTGACCCTCACTGCAGCTACAACTTAATTCTTTAATTTTCTAGCTCCAATTCCCCTTTCGTATCCTTTTTTAAAGATTTGAGAATATCAATAGATATTAACTGTTTTTATTTCTTATTGATATATGATTTATGTGTTTGAACTAAAACAGTCTTATTTGTTGTTTGAATTTCATATTGGTTATAGTCCAAAAGTACTGTTCAGTGACTAACATCCGTTTTTAACACAGATCGATAGTATCATTTGGATAAATCTTGCGTTAGAGGTGTGCAGAATGTTAAAAACCTTTTCGGTCCTTAAATCACTGTACCCACTGCCATTAAATTTATCTCACTAATCCACATATCAATAACGTGAATGAATCTCCCAAACAGCCGCCTCTGCAGACAAGGTCTCTAATACACACCTGTATTGTGGCGTTAAGTTAGAGGTAAGCCATTTCGAATCCTTGTGATGGAAGCTTTCCACAATTACCATTTGTGACCGACAAGTGTATGAGATATGGTTGGATCAAGGTCTCCAGTCTTTACCCCGTATCCTGAATTAAATCCTAAATTGGTCTGCTGTGTGTCGTGGAGTGTGTGCATGTGACACTATTGATGGCGACCCTTCTGTAAGATAGGGATGTTAAGCTCGGCAAGCCCTTTGGTGCTGTTTAAGAGTAGTAGTCTATGTGCTGGCATCAGGTTACACTCTCTCCCTTCCCTTCATTCATAACAACACGAACCCACCATTGCACTGTAAACATTCTCATCACAGTCCTTCGCATGACACAGCTGGGCACTAGAGTTCGTAATAAGTCTGAGGAAAGTGACGACAAACTATCTCCATTATACATAGATGTATATAATGGAGCCTAACTTTTCCACTTTAAATTATTTTTGACTCATTAACAACATTTATAATCTTTTTTCTCTAACATGAACAGCGACCAGAGACTCATCAAACAAACAGCAATAAGTTATTGTAACGTCATTAATATGGAAGACACAGACATCAAATCTTTTAAATACGAATTTTATTCGGCTAGGGTATAAAATCTTGATGTCACTAATGCAGTGGTATGACAGTATTGCACCACTTTGGGTTCTGGCTAGAAAATCGCTGATGTCAGCACTTTTTGATGTCACCTTTCCCAGAATCACAATGTCAGCAGCATATTTTCTTGGAATTCTCTCCCACCTCCCCCTTCCTCCAGTCCCAGTGGCCAGCGGCTTTAAGTGATGGTCTCAACGCCATCGGGCCGTCTGGCAATCGCCATGGGGTTCCTGGGGCTGTGGAAGGGCGAAGGCGACAGGAATTCTGGGAATAAAATACGGCTAACATTGTGATTCCAGGAAAGCTGGCGCCAAAAACTGCTGACATCAGCGATTTCCTAGCCAGAACACACAGTGCTACTCTACTTGACACCATTATATAACTCTCAGGAATCTCCTTAGAGTCGCTTATTCTTTGCTTGGTTAAATGTTAATACCAACAGCCTTCCACATTCAGAGATTACTTCCTGTACCACAGGAATGTTCTTTGTACTCACGTGTACCAACAGTTATTGTTACCTGTGGCACTTGTACAGATAAAATATTTGATCAACAGCGGACGGCGTGAAAGTTGTGGATAAGAGATCCTTGAGACTTTTAGAATATGGTTGAAATTTAACTGTTCATACAAAATACAAATTGAGGAGGTATTTAGTACAGATGCTGCACAGTGCAAGTGAAACTAGATGGCAGAGAAAGCAGTATAGGAAATAGTTTTCAGTAGTCAACAGATATTTCAAACACTATGGACCTAGGGACAAATGACTGAACTTCTCTGCACCCACAGTTTAGCCAAAAGTGTTGTCACTCTAATTCCCCCTTTCCTCTCTTTGCTTTGAATTAGTAAATATCTAAGGTTATTAACTGCTATTGGTTTTTCCTAATGTATGATTTAGGTGTTTCGGGTAAAACAGTTTTACTTTGTGCCAGGCTTTTGTTGTGGTAATAGTCCAAATACTATGTTCACTGAATCGCATTGCTCATTTTTAACACAAACCGGTAAATATATTTGAATAAGTTCTATGTTAGAGGTTGCAGAATGTTCAAAACCATTCCATCTTTTAAATCGCTGTTCCCATAGCCAATAGTTTAGGTCACTAAACCACAAATCATTGATGCGAAAGTGTCTTCCAAATGAAGTCACTTCCATTATTCACACTTTTCTGATACTTTCATCTAGTCAGCTATGTAAGCTGATTCTTGTTTGTATCATCAGTTTAAAAACTCTTGGTGGCGTACGAAGCATGGCTTCATGTATGAACAGATAGCATCCACCCCGTCTCTCACTATCCCTCAACTTTTGGTAAGAGTTCTGCTTTGCTTAAGGCCAGCAATCCCCAGATCCATAACATCGTCCAACATGGCTAGAAATTGGCAGAAGAATTCTAGTAGAAATACGTGCTCGAACAACAAAGAATATAACAGCCAAAGATAGTTTACTCTTCGGAAAACTCTTACGACTTTCTATAATCCAATTGTAAGTAGTCAAGATCTGACTCCTAGTGTGTTGGAGCGCTCCCGTCACCAGTACACCATTGACAGTCAGAAATTGCTGGTTTACCCTGTGTTGCAACTTCTCAAGCAGCAAACTTAATCGGATGCGAAAATGCCACCTATTTCAAGAAAAAACTTTTCTGCAGCCATAATCAAAATTAAGAACAGATTTTTGACATGCTTAGAGATTGTAGAGCCAACGGCTTTGGCGCAGTGTTAACACCTGTTCCCAACAGATAGCTGAAGTTAAGCGCTGTCGGGCTTCACCTCCACTTGGATGGGAGACCGTCTAGGCCTGCTGAGCGCAGTTGGCAAGCAGGCTGCGCTCAACCCTTGTGGGGGCAACTGAAAAACTACTTGACTCAGAAGCGGTAGCTCCGGATCCAATGACACCTATTTGCAGAGGAGGATACGGCGGTCGGTCGACGCCGTTGGGCTTCCGAGGCCTGTCCCGACGGAATTTTGAGTGGGCAGCATAGAAAACTGTATCATGCTTAAATATCGGATTTTTATGCATTTATTTGTACGAGGTAGAAACTTAAAGCTTCAAACTACTTATAAGTTAAACAGTGGGAAAATGTCGTGTTCCGAGGCTTATGCATACCAAACGCAATGCAATGCGCACCTTTGGAAAGATACCTGAGAGAAGTATTTTGGTAATTAATGACAGTATGGGAGAATTTAATCCCTTTTCAGTGAATTTACCATACCTCGGGCCCTAACTGAAAAACAAGGCTTTGATATGCCTTGACACACTATAGGGATCGATATCAAATGAGATATTGAAGCTGTTTACCTATCGCCATGGAGACCGGAGTCTAGTCGTGCCTGCCTCCAGGCAGTACTAGTCGCTACAACGTCGCAACTTTGGACCTTAAGCGTTAGATGCCGTAGAAGCTAAAAAGTGAGATTCCAGCGAGAGGTTTCGTTACTGTGTGTTAGCGTGGTGTCTCCTGGTATAACTCAAGTTTTGTCCATTGTGTTGGTCGATGAAAAGAACTTGTAGCAGACGTTGATGCGTTTGACGTATATGTCCATAGTATTCGAGACTTGTCTTCGACACACTACTGTCGATATTGCTGCCAGTAATGCATCAATCACAACGAAAAGTGTTTCCGTAGTGCACATCAACTTTCACAGCACTTAAAATATAAATTTTGAATAAAATATTTACGTACACTTTTTCGGTTTAAATTCACAAACTTTTTTTCTGCTAGTCATATACGTTGGGATATCAAAAAACAGTCATGACAGTAATAAATATATAACTATGCGGAATAAACCATTCGTGGCACTGAGGCAACTGTTCAGACAGTATGAGGGGGTAAAGAACAAATGCCGTTATATGTCTGGAAAATTTATTCAACATATTCGCTTTGAGATCAACATATTCATTGTGTCTCTGTTCCAGCTTTTTTAACCCATCTAAGAGAGAGAGATTTCGATTGTGCTGCAAATCGTTCTTCCGCAGCCTCTCTTACTTTCTCAGTGTTCGCAAATCTTCACGTCTTCCTCCCTTGAGATTTTTCTTGATGTTTCTGCGAGAGACAATTCAGTCGAGTAGGGTGGATATTTGAGGATTTCAAAGTGAAGTCTTGCAAATTTTTGCTGCCCGATGGCCGCCTTGCGAGGATTGGCATTGTCCTGCAGAAACAACATTCCTTTTCTCAGCTTTTCACGACGTTTATAGACAAATCGTTGCTTCAGTTTGTCCAGAAGGTCAACATAGGACTTTCCTGTGACGCTTTTACCTTGTTACAAGTATCCGAAAAGCAGGATTCTATCTTCAGCCAAAAAGACCGATGCCTGCAGCTTGTCTGCAGATCTCCGTGTTTTGACTTGCTTTGGACGTAGAGGACCGCTATGTCTCCATTCTTTGGACTGTTCTGTGATCTCTGGATCATAAGGGTATATCCACGTTTCATGCATGATGACAAGGCGATACAAAAATCCCACAAAATCCCGTCGAAACTGGACCAAAATGGACTGTGAAACAGCCACCCCTTCACACTTTTGGTCTGTATTGAGACTTTTGGAAACCATTGGGCTGAGAGCTTCCTCATATCCAAAACATCGTTAATAATATGACCGACACGTTTTCGGGACACGCCCTAAGTCCCTGATATCAGTTTAGCAGTTATCCTCCGGTAATCCGAGAACATGGAATGAACAGCATCCACGGTCTCCGCAACTATGATTGAGTTGACCTGTCTTAAAGCCAGCAACCCAATTCTTGACAGTGGAGTAGAAAGGTCAGTTACCATCCAACTTATGAAGAGAACCACCACAAATTTGTTTGGCGTTGTTCCCTTTCAAAAAGATACTTACTCAAAGCACGACTCTCTTTCACTGTAAATTCCCTATTTTCTTATTCCACATTAAAAAAAATGGCTCTGAGCACTATGGGACTTAACTTCTGAGGTCATCAGTCCCCTAGAACTTAGAACTACTTACACCTACCTAACCTAAGGACATCACGCACATTCGAGCCTGCGACCGGAGCGATAGCACGGTTCCAGACTGTAGTGCCTAGAAGCGCTCTGCCACTCCGGCCGGAACCACATTCACTTCAAACCTGCACATAAAAATAAAAACCAATGTTTTTACTTCGCAGTTACTATCACATACAATGTAAAGGACAATGGTTAACTCCAAAACATAAGAATTCATCTACATTGGTTTTAACTAGGAATAGCCAAGGACATACCAGCATCTCCCGATTCATCTTAAGTTTGTTCTGTTTCCTATGGTCGTAACAAGTGAACCCCGAAAGCAGAAGGGCTGTTGCCCAGCAGATTTTTCATTTTTTGGCTCATCAGTTTTCTGACAGGTTTGATGTGGCCTACCAGGAACTCCCCTCCTGTGTCAACCTTTTCATCTAACAATTACAACCTAAATCGTCTTTACTTGCTGGATGTACTCTAATCTCTGTCTTCCTCTACAGTTTTTACCCCTGGCAGCCCCCTCTAGAACAACGGAGGTTATTCCCAGATGTCTTAACACATGTCCTATCGTGCCACCCCCTCTTCGTGTCAGTGTTATCCATACATTCCTTCCCAGATGAATCTTCGGAGAACCTCTTATTCCTTACCTTACAATTCCACCTAATTTTCAGCATTCGAGTGTAACACCGCATCTCAAATGAGTTGGTTCTCTTCTGTTTCGGTTTTTCCACAGTTCGTGTGTCACTACCACACAATGCTTGTGCTACAAACATACATTCTCAGAAATTTCTTCCTCAAATTAAGACCTTTGTCTGATGCTAGTAGACTTCTCTTACCAGCAACGCCCTTTTGCCCAGAAACAGCAGAGTAAATTCAAATGAATTACTGTTGGAATCCTCAGGCCAGAAGTTCGCCATCCTGGAGGAGAAGACGGTGCTGTCGTACGTGCTGCGCAACTTCCGCGTGGAGACGGTGGACAGGCTGGAGGACCTCAAACTCATCGGCGAGCTCGTCCTCAGGCCGATGAACGGTGTCAACCTCAGGCTGTGGCCGCGGTAGCGCAGAGTCCGTGGCGGCGCTTCTTCCTGTCTCCTGCTCAGTCTGGCAACAGCGCAGTGCTTTGCGCCTCACTTATTCATCACGTGACCTTAACATTCTAATAAGTGTGTATATATGTTTTTTATAATTTACTCAATAAATGGTACTTTGTAATTTATTTAACTTCTTGGACATATACATATCACTGATAAATATCACACTCATAGTGTTGGAATGTTCTACACCAGTATCTGCATAACTACTCTGCAAATCACAGTTAAATGCCTTCGAACCATCTTCCGACTAATTTTCTACACTTTCAGTCTCTAACAGCGCTTATGAGGCCATCGTACTACTTGCTCATGGACAGTGCAGAGAATTTTACACATCACTTGTAGAAAGTGTGAAATATTTATAACGTCATGTTTCGAGAGTACGCCATCCGATTGTAACTCAACGGGATCTAGTGATCAATGAATGACTTCAGATGGATACGGCACACCTGAACTTGTGGACGTTCTTCCACTCCGAATTGAGACCTTTATCTAGGTTACACGTTTCGTTACTGTGTGTTAACGTGGTGTCTCCCGGTGTCGCCAAAGTTTGTCCGTTGTGCTGGTCGATGAAAAGAACTTGTAGGGCACGGCGGTACATTTGGCGTATATGTCCTTGGTATTCGAACCTTGCCTTCAACACACTACTATCGATACTGCTGCCGGTAATGCGTAAATCGTCAACGGGAAGTGTTTCAATAGTGAACATCAACTTTCACACCAATTAAAGCAGAAATTTTGAATTTAATATTCATGTATTCTTTTGGAGTTTAAATTCACAAGCTTTTCGTCTGCTGGTAGCGTACTCAAGACTGTAACGGATATATAACTATGTGGAGTAAACATTCAGTGGCACTGAACCAAATGTTCATTAATTTTTTTACTCTCATTCTTCCAAACTTTCTATGTTTTCTGCCGTCTACGAATGTTTTTACTTGCAAACTTCTGCATTAATGTATCAGTAACGGAAACTGAAGTAAAAGGGAGCCGTACTGCTGTATAACCAACAAGTTCCTGTAACAAGTCTAACCCAAGAACAGAGACTCTCGAAAGCATCATATCGATCAGACTCACAGACTTGAATCAACCAGAAATGATTTATATTGATAAATTATGACTAATCATGAAGAACATAAAACATATTGTGCAAATAATCTGCAAGGAATTGTCTTAAGGGGTGCCCATGTGTTGAGTTGATAAGCTCTCCATACCATGATATTTCAGAAGCCCATGTATCATGCATCCAGGACTTTGCTGACTGTTATGACTGCTTTTCGCCATAAATTTAGAATTTCGCTTCCTTTTCCATTCCATTCATTTATTTCGTGAATGGGTACGGCATATGAAAATAACTCACATAGGCCAACTAGAATACACACACATATATATATATATATATATATATATATATATATATATATATATGGGGGTAAGGTGTGGGATGCGTCACCAATAGCCTCTCCCACACAAATGTCAACCTCTCCGGCACGTGGTATCCCCTGCTACGCTAACGAGGCTCTGGCGACCGAGTTTCTCCCGGGATAAGGAGAACCCTCTACTAAGTCAACGACCTTCTAGAGGGCGGATGAGCTGGTAGAGCAAGGGCACCCTCTTGTCCTTGGAGTGAGAAATCACTCCTAAAGACGGAAGAATCACCAAGGGTGGTCAACGGCATAGGATGCTGAAGGCAACGGGAAACCACAGCATTAAAGATCCAATGGATATCCCCAGGAAAACTCATCATGGCAGGGTTCAATGTCAAATTATTCGGAATTTCAACTCCCCCACTCGGATCTCCGGGGGGGAGAGCCTTGAACAATGCCACAAGTAAATACAAAAATAATGCAACAATAGCAACTTGGAATGTAAGATCATTATACCAACCAGGCAAAGTAAATAATGTTATACAAGAAATGAAACGCCTAAAAATTAACATTTTGGGTGTAAGTGAAACAAGATGGCCTGACTCAGGAGAAATGACCATTGACAACTTGAAAGTATATTACTCGGGAAATTCTGATAGCCAGCACAGGAATGGGGTAGGAATAATTTTAGATGAGTATGTTAGTAAATCTGTCAAAAGCATTTTACCAATCTCAGATAGAGTAATCAGTCTACATTTACAAACGAAACAAACAAATATTAATTTAATCCAAATCAATGCTCCAACAGCCGACAAAGACCAAAAACAAATAGGAAAATTTTATGAAGAATTAACACAAGCAATAGGAACCTCAAAAAGCAGAGACATTATTATCATCATGGGAGATTTTAATGCCAAAATAGGTGAAGGAAGTGAAGGTGATCTTATTGGACCTTTTGGTTTAGGAACAAGAAATGAAAGAGGAGATTTGCTGTCACAATTTTGCCAGGAAAACAATCTGTCTATTACAAACACATTTTTTAAACTCCCTAAACGAAGACTTTATACTTGGAAATCACCAAGAGACTGCAATGAAGAAGTTTGCAGAAATCAAATTGATTTCATACTTATAAACAAGAGGTACAAAAATTCTATTCATGGTGTGAAAACATATCCAGGAGCTGATATATTTTCTGATCATAACCTTTTAGTAGCAAAGTTCCATGTGAAACTGAAAGCCATACAAAAGAAACAAAAGAAGGACTATATAAATACAACTATTCTAAGAGACCCCTTGACTAAACAAAAGACTTCTGAAGAGATTAATAAGGAATTAGTTAGGATAAAGAATAATCAAACAGAAGACATTGATGGCAAATGGGAACTTATAAAAGACACATTAAATAATGCATGTAAAAACACAATGGTGACCAAACACGACAACATGAAAAAGAAGTGGATGACAGAGAAGATATTACAATTGATGGAACAAAGAAGAATACTTAAAAATAGAGATGAAAGTGAGTATAAAAGATTACATGCAGAAATACGAAAAGAAACACGGCTAGCAAAAGAAGAATGGTACAAGGAACAATGCTCTGAAATTGAGAGTTATGAAACAAGACATGATAGTTTCAACGTACACAAAAAAGTTAAAGATTTAGCTGGACTTAATAAAAAGAAAAGTACAAGTTTATTGTTAGATAAAAATGGCAAAATAATTCCTGATGTTAAAGGTAAACTGGACAGGTGGACAGAATATGTCAAAGAACTATTTGAAGATACAAGAAAAGATCAAAAATTTTATGATAACATGATCGGAGAACGAGGACCAAGCATATCGAAAGAAGAAATATTACATGTTATCAACAAATCAAAGACAGGAAAAGCCCCTGGACCGGATAAGATACCAAATGACATCCTGAAACTCATAGGAATAGACCATATAGATATATTTGTACAATTGTTTAATGATATTTATAATTCGGGAATTATTCCTAGGGATTGGTTGACATCTACCTTTGTTACATTACCCAAAAAGGCTAATGCCAAAACTTGTAATGATCACCGTACAATAAGCTTAATGAGTCACACCTTAAAGATATTTCTAAAAGTTATACACCAACGAATATACAAAAAAGTAGAAGAAGATATAAGTGAAACACAATCCGGTTTTAGAAGTTCCCTCGGTACAAGAGAAGCATTGTTTGCTTTTAACATATTAGCGCAACGATGTATGGAGGTTAACCAGCCACTATATGTGTGCTTCCTGGATTATAATAAAGCATTTGACAAAGTTCGTCATGATCATCTCATAGAATTGTTAGAAAAGAAAACACTTGATAGGAAAGACATCCGCATTATATATAACCTCTACTACAATCAAACTGCAACCGTGAAGGTAGAAAATGAGTTATTGAATGATATAGAAATAAAGAGGGGTGTGAGACAAGGTTGCATTCTCTCACTCTTATTGTTTAATATGTATTCAGAAGACATAATCCAGGCAGCTCTATCAGATGAAATAGCTGGCATTAAAGTGAATGGGCTAAACATTAACAATGTTAGGTTTGCTGATGACACTGCACTACTAGCTGGAAACCTCAAAGATCTACAATTACTTCTTGACAAAGTCGCAGAAAAAAGTGAAGAATTTGGCTTGACTCTTAACGTAAGCAAGACTAAGTTCATCGTGATATCTAAAACACACCAACAAGAAAATCTTACAATCAATAGGGAAAGAGTCGATCAAGTACGTAAATTTAAATATCTCGGAACAATTGTAAATGAGGAGATTGAAAGCTCAGAAGAAATTAAATCGAGAATAGGACAGGCCAGAAGTATCTTTAATAAGATGAAAAATGCATTCTGTTCGAGAGACATTTGTTTAAACACAAAAATGAGGTTGCTAAGATGCTATGTATTCTCAAAATTATTATACGGAATGGAAGCGTGGACATTGAAAAAGAAGGACATGAACAGTTTAGAAGCTTTTGAAATGTGGGCATATAGAAGAATACTTAGAATTAGTTGGGTGTCGAGGATTACTAATCAAGATGTCCTAAGAAGAATGGGAAAGGAAAAAGAATTAATTAAAACTATTAAAGTAAGGAAGCTACAATATTTAGGCCATGTTATTAGGGGAGTAAATTACAAAATATTGCAAATAATACTAGAAGGGAAAATTTGTGGGAAGAGTACGAGGGGTAGAAGACGGACATCCTGGATTGACAATTTAAAAAATTGGTACAACTGTTCAACGTCAGAACTCCTTAGATCAGCCAAATCAAGGTCAGAAATTGCCATGATGACAGCCAACCTTCTTAGAGGAGACGGCACATGAAGAAGAAGATATACATATATATATATATATATATATATATATATGCTGATAGGGTGTTCCATTGATAGTGACCGGGCCAAATATCTTACGAAATAAACATCAAAATAAAAACTACAAAGAACGAAACTCGTTTAGCTTGAAGGGGGAAACGACATGGCGCTATGGTTGGCCCGCTAGATGGTGCTGTCAAAGGTCAAATGGATATCAGCTGCGTTTTTTTAAATAGGATCACCCATTTTATTACTTATTCTTCCAATACGTAAAGAAATATGAATGTTTTACTCGGACTACTTTTTTCGCTTTGTGATAGATGGCGCTGTAATAGCTTAAACGTATAAGTACATGGTATCGCGTAACATTTCGCCAGTGCGAACGGTTTTGCTTAGTGATACATTACCCGTGTTAAAATGGACCGTTTAGCAATTGCGGAAAAGATCAACATCGTCTTGATGTGTGGCTACTGTGATCAAAATGCCCAACGGGAGAGTGTTATGTATGCTGCTCGGTATACTGGACGACATCATCCTAGTCTCCGGACAGTTCGCCGGATAGTTACGTTATTTAAGGAAACAGGCAGTGTTCAGCCACATGTGAAACGCCAACCACGACCTGCAACAAATGACGATGCCCAAGTAGGTGTTTTAGCTGCTGTCGCGGCTAATCCGCACATCACTTGCAGGCAAATTGCGCGAGAATCGGGACTCTCAAAAACGTCGGTGTTCAGAATGCTACATCAACATCGATTGCACCCGTACAAGATTTCTGTGCATCAGAAATTGCATGGCGACGGCTTTGAACGTCGTGTACAGTTCTGCCACTGGGTACAAGAGAAATTACGGGACGATGACAGATTTCTTGCACGCGTTCTATTTAGCGACGAAGCGTCATTCACCAACACCGGTAAAGTAAACCGGCATAATATGCACTATCGGGCAGCGGAAAATCGACGATAGCTGTGACTAGTGGAACATCAGCGGCTTTGCCGAGTTAATGTATGGTGCGGCATTTTGGGAGGAAGGATAATTGGCCCCCGTTTTAACATGGCAATCTAAATAGTGCATTGTATGCTTCTTTCCTACGTAATGTTTTACCGATGTTACTGGAAGATGTTTCACTGCATGACAGAATGGTGATGTACTTCCAACATGATGGATGTCCGGCACATAGCTCGCGTGCGGTTGAGGCAGTATTGAATTGCATATTTCATGACAGGTGGATTGGTCATCGAAGCATCATACCATGGCCCGCACGTTCACCGGATCTGACGTATCCGGATTTCTTTCTGTGGGGGGGAAGTTGAAGGATATTTGCTATCGTGATCCACCGACAACGCCTGACAACAAGCGTCAGCGCATTGTCAATGCTTGTGCGAACATTACGGAAGGCGAACTACTCGCTGTTGAGAGGAATGTCGCTACATGTATTGCCAAACGTCCCCTTAGAAAAATTATACATGACTGTCCTTAAACTGACACACAATATTTTTAGCGCAACGCAATCTGACTTTCAAAAATCGCTGCAAAAGAATGGCCCTGACTAACATTAACCTATACCTTTCACAAATCACTTACCTCACCAAAAATCTTCGTTACTCGAACTACTGCAATACAGCGAGTGCCACTACTGCCAGCTAAATAAAAGATTCAAACTACTGAAGGCACTAACTACTGATAGGCATAGTTAGCAAATGAAAGATTTTGATAGAGAACAAACAATGTATTTACCTTAATAGTGCTGAAAAATCATAATATACATAGCAGCTCATGGCATCCAGTCTTACAAATTTCAAAACACCGCCATTTATCTCCCCACATCCACCACTGCTGGCGGCTCACCTCCAACTGCGCAACGCTATGCGCTGTTCACATCCAGCTGTCCAACACTATAATAGCAGACAACAATGCAAACTAGCCACAGGCTGCACACACCACAGCCAGTGATTTTCATACAGAGCACTATGTGGCGTTACCAATAAGAAAACCTAAACAACCTACTTACATAGCCCCCATGCTCCCCACAAAAAATTTTACAAATTGTTTTGAGCACTGGCCAATTCAGATTTGAAAAAAATTTTCATAATCGTAATTACAATAACAAAGAAATCATATGCACACACTTATTGATACAATGTTGGTCAGAAGCTAAAATTTTCTCACAGTCCATAAAGACAGTCCTGATCATTCATCACAGTAAAATTGCAGTGTTTTTCTCAAAGTCTGAGCAGTAAAAGGAAATGCACACGTAAGTAGTGGATTTCCATGGAGTCTTGAAGAAGTAGTGTTGTCCTTCCAACGGAAAGACAGTGCTGATTCTCGATATGCAGACAGGTAATAGGCCACAACAGAGAAAACCCACAGCAGAATCAGTTGAAGTTTTGAAGAATATTAGTAGGTAGGTCATCATAGAGTGTAGTCCTGGTGGAGATTACGGTATTGGTGGGCCACCAGTGGTGCAGACCCACTGCAGTCCTTGTAGAAATAATGGTACTGGTGCGTCAGCAAAGGTGTAGACCCACTGTAGTCCTTGCAGAAATAATGGTATTGATGGGTCATCAAAGATCCAGACCCACTGTAGTCCTTGTAGAGATGGCCAGCAGCCATCTGTTGTGACTGTGCAGGTGCACAATCACCATTGAAGAGTCTTGCGGATAATATAGCAAGTCCATAACCACCACTCGTGCACTCACAAAGTTTTTGGAATTGTCCTTAGAACCAGCAATGCTGTTATCCAGTCCATTGCTGAATTATTAACACACATGCAAACACTAACAGTCCTCTTTTTTTCACATATTGTGCATATACTATGACCATCAGAAATTTGATGAACTGGTGTCAATTACAATTTTATAACATGAGAATACAATAACAAAGGTACAAAAAACACTATTAAAGAACATAACAATACAGATAAATTTGTAGTAGTGCAGGCTTTACAAAAGAATAGAAATAAACAGATACATCATTGTTACAGGAATTATGACATAAGTGAATACATAAAATAATGAGAATTGTTTTCGAAACATTAATTTCACACATGAGCATTAAAACCGAACAGAATAAATAATGTCTAAATATCTTTACAAAGAAAATAACTTAGTATTTGAAAAATTCTACAACATAAATCTCATTAGCTAAACACATAAAGACAGGAAAAAGACAAATACACAAGAGTACACAAACACATAGTGGGGTAACACAAGGAAGGGATAGGGTTTGTTTTACTGCAGTATTTTGCAGACAAACTTTCTTTACTTCTTGGAGATCTCCATTCGTTCTTCATTATTTCCAAAAAGTTGTATCCAAACATGCTTTCTGTATTTTGTCCACATCCTCTATCAAAAATAGTTTTTCTCCACTGTACACTACTTTTCTTTGCCAAACCATTTTCTTATAGCTTCTCAATGCATTTCTTCCAATTCATCATAGTTAGTTTCTTATATAGTCTATCCCCTCTTAAGCTAACTTAAATCTACTGAGCTCAGATATATATACCAAGGGACGAGGCAATGTAGCAGCACATAACAAATTAACACAAACAGTAATGACAAAAAATTCAAATTGGCATAGCAAGCAGCAGTAAAATAAATTAGCAGAGCAATTGCAATATTACAACTAATATAAGGCAATGTGCAGCAAATAATAAAAATAAATCAGTAGTAAAACTGGCTTAACAGAGTAATACAAAGCCAAATTCAGTAACAGTATGCCTGGCAAACAGCAGCTGCAAATGAAATAACTTATACAGAAACATGACAAAGCTCAAGTAGAAAAAATATTACACTAAAAATGGCCATGTCTAATACCTATGTCACATCTTAACACTAGAGTGATGCATCACAAAAACTCACTGTGCAAGAAAGTTACCAAGTCATTAAAAAAATTATTTATGCAATTCCTTAGAAGGGAAATGTCTATTTGTGCTCTCTTTTATACGAAAGTACATCATAAAATTATTCTTTACTGGTTCTGTAGACAGAAAATAGTGATATTAGTACATCTATTAAACTTTATTTTAATCAATGCTGCAGTGCAGCTAGAAACTAGATATTAAACAAAATGAGCAAATATGTACGAAGAAAGGCATGAAACATAATTCATTAGCCATATGGCATTTCATAAGGTAGTAAAAAAATCTCTCAACTAGAAAGACAGTAGTCATAACCAGGTGTATAGACATAAAATATTTCTCGTCATTTCATTAGACATTTCAGTAAATATCATAAATTAAGAGCTTCACAGTGTAATCATATGTTTTCAAGTTTGCATGTGTCGTATTTGCGATTCTTTCTACAAAGGAATGTCAATAGCGAGGATAATGGCCCCTTTTTTTTCTCCACCTGTGCCTCTGAAAGGCACACACTAATGGCTTTTTTCCAGGCGACTGTCGCGCAGTTGGGTGCCCACGACTCATTACGTGAAGGTGGTCACTTAACTTTCTTACTGAAATATTTACACCAGTTTGTATTACAGTGACAGTCTCATATAAAAAATTTCACAGGTCGAGAATTTGCGTTGCAAATGTGTAGAAACAAAATCCTATGAATATGACAGTGTGCTAAAAATTTTCGCCTGCATTGTGATACATTCATGCATTTACACACATTTTATAACTCTTAAAGTACGATTCTTGGTTTCTGACATCCTTTTCCACAAATCAGAGTCCCTAACCACTACTCATTATTCCTTACCTTATTACACATATACATATTCGTCAACACTTCTTCAATATTTCATCTTAATAAATACGTAGCATAATCAAATTCCTCATACAACATCAGCTTATTGATCATAAACAAACCTCAGCAGCATAATACACATTGTCGTCGTAAAAATAACATCATAACACCTCAGCCAAATCTCAAAAACGTCGTAGCTTTCTGCAATAATGTTAAAACCTAAAAAAATTCTCTACTCATTTCAATAGTGTCATCTACCTCAAACGTACTTTGAAATCATGCTCCCTTACCAAATACATCATTCAAAGCTCTCATAGTATCACAATGGTTCCGAAAAAATATGAACAGTTCACAAAGTACAGACAAAATACAATTTCATAAGTGTGAAGTTATCCAACTGTGTAATTGCGTAAACATGTGTCACTGATGTAGTAAAAAAAAAAAGTTTATCTCTCAGTTAAATGATCGGATAGCTGTGTAATTTGTGTGTTAGAGAAATATGGTACCGATGTGTAAAATTGTATAAGCAAATACCATATTAGCTAGGGCTCCTTGTGCTTGCCAAACACATGGTACACAAAGTAGGCGTGTACCCCCTGAGGATTTATGTAATTATAGCCTCAGATGTTACAGATTACAGCAATGGAATGAAATGTATCACGGAAAACCTTTGTATCATCGTACTTCAAATATCTTTAAAAATAAATGATTTAAGTACAAAATTAATCACTCAAATACGTGTACTGTAGTGCTAAACTATGCATCTGGTAGTAAGATAATCTCTGTGGAAGTGTCGTAGTTATCGTCCTCCGAAAGCTAAGTTCTGTAGAAGCCAATGTACTTACCTCATGATAAACAAAAGTAAAATGCTTTGCATATAGGTATCTTAGTTATTACGCTTATTGCCGTGATGAAGAAAGTACTGTGCTGTAGTGTATTGTTGTGCTACGGAAAAGGCATTCTCATTGTAGCTATACCACAAAAGTTACTACTAAAAGTTGTTTTACTTTCCAGAATAATACAGAAAATCTGTGCAGATATAAAACAGAAACACTGCAAAAACAACATTGTAAATTGTCACTCATTAGTAGCGTCGTGATAAAATCGTGTAGCTGTCACATAAACTAACCACTGTGTCATCTGGTATCTCACTGAAAGTGCTTTAAATCCAGAATGTATTTTCAAGTAAACCAAAATGTTGCATTAAAATCTCATTAGCAGTACCAGTATATGTTCTAGGTATGTAAGCCTTATAGTCGTTACGTAAATGTGCAACTAACAAGCAAGAATGTACACACACAATAACACTGTGACGTCTCTTCACTATAACAATGCACTCGTAATTTCTGTTTAAATAAGTTCTCTTGGTTCATGATTGGATGTTTAACTTCAAACATTGTTGCATGGTAACAGTTTCTAAGTCTGACAATGCATACTAGAAATGTGAAAAGTTTTATGGCAAAGACAAAGTTAAAAAGCAGATTATCTTTCAATAAACGGTTTTACATGTGAAATGTGGTGTAAACCTTTACTCTTCCTAGTACGCAGAGTTTCAACTTCAACGCAATTATCATGTGGTATACGTCGGATTCTGTAAGGTCCATTGTAAACTAGAAAGAATTTGTGACTCTAATGTTTCTTCTTATGTGACAATGAATGAGCTTTAATGAGAACTTTCTGACCAATATATAATTTCTTTGCATTTGATTTACCGTGTAGTTTTCTCCTTTTGTCTGCTGCAGATTTTATATTTTTAAGAGCCAAATCAATTATGTCTTTGTGTCGAAGTTTACATGTATTCGGGAAAGGTACAAGCTCTCTGATTCTGTTCAGTGGTTCTTCATTCTTCAGTACAAGAGTAGGTGGTAAAGCAGTAGAATCATGAGGCATTTCATTCAGCACATTTTGAAATAAGTGTAAATATCTGTCCCAATGCTGATGCTTTCTGTGACAATAAAGTCTGCAAAGCTTATTGATTTCTTTCATAATCCGTTCAGATGGGTTACAATGTGGAGGGTACAATGAAATAAAAAGAGGTTTGATTTTATGATTCCGAAGCATGCGTGACCAAACAGCAGATCTGAATTGCGGTCCGTTATCTGAAATGACTTTAGCAATATGGCCAACTTCACATAAGAAATTTTTAACAAAGGCGTTGGATACATACCGTCCAGTGGCTTTACGTAACGGAGTGAAAGAAACAAATTTTGAAGTAAGTTCAACAGCGATCCCAAGAGATCAACAGCAGCAAATTCTTTTAATTTAGAAGGAGTAATATGAAACAACGGAGCACGATGTGAGATAGTAGATGGTTTCGCCTTTTGACAAAGTTTACAAATAGACAAGACTCTTCGAATTCTCTTTTCCATATTGTTAAAATAACAAGTCGTTCGAAGAATATGATAACATTTTCGTCAACTAAAATGTGCGTAGCTGAAATGAATGAACCAAATGAGCTTATTAACAAAATCGTCTGGAATGCAAAGTACCCATAGCTTGTCATCAACAGTGCAGCATTTTAAGAGTATGTTGTTTCTAATCACGTAATAATGCCGAATCTGAGTGTGTGTCTTTTCATGCCATTTACTTTCGATGTCTTTCCAAATCGGATCTTTGTCTTGTTCATGAGCAATGTCCTTTAAAGATGTGGTGATGAAGTTTTCAAAGGCGACTTTCTGAATGTAAATAATACTGAAATTTTTCTCGAGGTTGCCTTCTGTGTTACTTTTCTCAAGCCCAGCCGGTGCGCGTGACAGTGCGTCCACAACAATGTTCTCCTTGCCGGGAATGTAGACTATTGTGAAGTGGAATTCTTGCAGAAACAATGTCCAACGTTTTAACCTGTCATGATTTAATTTTGAAGACATAAGAAATTGTAATGCACGAGGATCACTGTATACTTTTACATGCTTACCAGAAAGAAAGAAACGGAATTTGTTAAACGCCCAAACGACAGCTAAAGCTTCTAATTCAGTAACGGAATAATTTTTTTCAGATTTTATTAGCAATCGGCTAGCAAAAGCAATGGTTTTCTGAACAGTAGTGTCATTTTCTGTGGTTTCTTGAAATAAATGGGCACCAAGACCGACTTTAGAAGAATCCGTGCTAAGGCAGAAATCTTGTGACAGATCTGGATGAGCTAGTATTGGCGCGTTAAGTAGCGATTCTTTCAAAGAATTGAATTCCAACTGTGATTGTTCGTACCAGTTCCAAATAGTATTTTTTCCAGTGAGAGAACAAAGTTTTGGTGTAACTAGAATTTGCATGTTCAGAAAACGACGGTAAAAATTTACGAGACCTAGAAAACTGCGGACTTGTTTTTTTGTGGATGGAACTGGAATGGCTCTGATTGCTTCTAACTTTTCAGGATCCAGCTGAATGCCTTCAGAAGAAATAATATGTCCCAAAAACGTCACCTTTGTCCTACCGAATTCAGACTTTTCCAAGTTAACTGTAATTCCAGATTCTGCAAAAATATGTAACACGCTGTTGAGGATGCGATTGTGTTGTTCCCATGACGCTTCTGCTATCAGAATATCGTCCACATACAAGGTGATGTGACGTTTTAAGAACTCAGGTAATATGGAATTTAGCCCGCGAATGAATGCTGCCGAAGAAATGTTCAAACCAAAGGGAAGTTTCCGAAACTGATAACAAACGCCGAAACAAAGGAAAGCTGTGTATTTTCTAGATTCTGGATGAAGTTCGATCTCGTAGTAGCTGGATCTGAGATCAATAGAAGACAACACTTTTACATCATTAAATTTTTGAACAAGTTCTTCTAACGTTTGCGGCCTGTCTGTTTCAGGAATGATGATAGTATTGATTTGTCTCGAATCTAAGACAAGCCTGATCGATCCATTTCTCTTCTCAACAACATGTAATGGATTGATGTATGAGCTTACTGCAGGCTCAATAATGCCCTCGTCAAGCATAGATTGTATTTCTGTTCTAACACGGTCCCTATATTGTGCTGGAATTACGTATGGTCTAACACAAAATTTAGTATGCTCACGAACACGAAATTGGTATTGAAATCCCTTGATTGATCCTTTTTTGTGAGTAAAAACTGTGGAATGTGCTTGTAAAATCTCAAAAAGGTCTTGCCTATCACTGTCATTACAATTCTCAATTGTTTGAATTTTATTCTGAATTAACTCATTAGTATCAAATGCGCCGTCGATATCATCCCTGTCAGTACTTGCAGAGTGATTGTTAGTGTCAAGTTCCGTCGAAAACTCCGAACTGTTGTCTAACAGGAGGTAGAGCCGATTAATTTCTTCGTCATGGTTTGAGAGCCAATCTTCAAATTTCAAAGCTATTGACCTACCTACTTTCTCTAAACTTATTTCAGCATCGTGAAAGTTTAAGATTACTTTGTATTCATTCAAAAAGTCTACTCCCAATACAATTTCCGTCGACAATAATGGAACAATAAGAAAGTTCATAGAGAAGCTGTGGCTTTGACAAAAGAATTCTAAGTTGGTTTGTTGGCGTACATCTACACTTTTTCCAAAGATTGCACATTGTAATTTAATCTTACGTAACGGAAGTGTGGGACAATCGTTCGATTTGTTGCATTTGCTAAAGGCTGTTTCACTAATTACTGAAATGGGACTGCCAGAATCAAGTACTGCCGTAAATTTTACGTCATTTACTGTAATGTGATATGCAATGTTGTTATGTTTTACGTCGTGCTCCTGGAGTAAGATGTCCCTAACGTCTTCCATTTTTACGTAATTACTAGCTACGGCAGCTGCGTCGTCAGTTTCATAAGTACGTTTTGTGGCTGCCAGCGGTATGAGTCATTGCCTATTGTGTCTTTGTTGGCGCGCGTCGTTATTGGTTTTGTGGCGGCGTTCGTAGCGACAAGCAATTCGCTGTAGAAACGGCTTAAGAAGTCACCGCCACACTTTTAATAGCGGGCCGACCGGTCCGCTGGAACAGTGAACAGAAAGAGGAAAACCCAAACACTCTGATTAAATAAAAGTCGGTACTTATCTTTATTAACGAAGATACAGCAACATAGTAGAGAACTCCGTGTCTACAGAAATCTGTATAGTTCGAGTCGGAGCGGCTAGGTCAGCGTCGGCTGACGACAAACAACAACTCTGCTGCGATGAACACACGACTGACTAGCAAGTACACAATTCGGTGGCGAGTATACAACTGAGCCGCGAATACAGAACTGTCCTAGCGCTCGCGACTCCAGCGCTTAAGAAACCAGAAGCCAGCGGTGGCGCGCGCAGACTTGCCCATTTCCTGTCTCGCTGGCGCTGCTTATGCGGACGGCGTCCGGACTTTGATGCTGCCAACCGTTTGGCAGCGGGCTCGGGTGGCATTACTGGCTAGGATATAACAATTGGGATTTGGAGACCTAACTTCTACAAATTCACCTTGTCGAGAGGGCCCTGCTCTGTTTGAATCCCGCCAGTTCTGATGCAATTCAGCTCTGTCGTTACGATCATATTGTCTGTCGTCATGTCGGTAGATTCCATAGTTTCTTTCTTGTCGGTCACGTGGTGGAGAATTTCTCCCTGAATCGTAACTGCGCGCTGGACCGTTGCGTCTAAAGTTATTCTGTCTCCCTTGATAATAATTATTTTTGTTCCCATATTGTCTGTCTCTCTGATTGTCTCTGTGATAGTCACTACTGCAGAGAGGTG